>NW_024043353.1:0-14848 GCF_014851395.1 Micropterus salmoides | reverse complement strand
AGGTACTCTAGTTGAGGATATGAGGGTAAACACACACACACACACACACACACACACATCATCTTGACTGTAACTGAGAGCCCCTCTGGGAGAGGGTTATCTCACATGTCCCATCACATAGCTGGTGCTATGGCAACAGCAGCATAGTAAGAATATAATAACCATGTTATATAATCCTACAGTAATCCCCCCTGATTGTTCAGTAGAAATATCAGATAGCATTGTCCGTGGCCAAGACAAACTGTCTATCTGTTTTAGAAATTTACTCATAAGAATGATATTGCATGCACCACACAGACAGCTATATTCACAGGGTGTGTTATTCTTTATCAAGACTTGGGACTCAAAGGAACACTTTTGAGCTTCCAAGCTTGTAGGAGAAACTACGGTGGCCACGGAAACCTCAAAAGGAATTATCTAAAGCCAGTGTTTTGTTTGTCCATTCTGTGCTACTGTAGAAACATTGCGGTTCAGTATGGTGGACTCTGTAGAAGGGGACCCACTCCCACTGTAGACATACAGGCTTATTCTAGGGTAATGAAAGCACAATTATTGTTATTTTCAGGTGATTATACACTAATGAAAACATACATATGAATATTATGGCCATATTCTGCAGAGAGCTTCAAGATTTAAGGATTCATTTTTATATTTGCATGTTGGAAACCTATAATAAATGAGGTATGACAAAAAATATAAGATACATCTGGATCAGGTCTTATGCACGCTATACACATATACCTTAGAGACATGTGTGCCATATTCTCTACCATAGAAAATGATAGCTATAGTCTCAATGTGTCTTGCAGTCTGTCTTGTGAACAAACACACCTCAACTGCTCAGGATGGATATTGACTGCCTGGATCAATAGTATCATATGCTGGTGTCTAAAGCTACACACATGCAAGATCATAACACAATATATAGAAGATAAAAGCCAAGTGCGCTAATGAGACCCATTGAAAAGCTTCCTCCAGTGCCCTGCACTATTACCCTCAGGGGCAGTTATGAAAACATCATTGAAGAGTGGACCTTGGGAAATACTGTAGATGCAATGCAATGATATTATTGTTCTCCCTTGACTTGTGTCTGGGCTTTTATTTTATGAATGGGAGGTCAGATTGTGTTTTGATGGAGTAATAAATGGGGCAGTGATATATGAGCTGTTTGGAAATGTCCCTATTTTACCTTTCACATCCTTTGTCGGTCTTAGCCAATTTAAGATATCATATTAGTTAAATTTTGTCATCTTTAAATACAGAGAATGAGAAATCATGGAACTTGCTTGAACATTTAAAAGTAAGTATATCTAATGAAGCTCTAAGTATAACCAGCAATAGTGTATTTAGGATGATTAAAAAGTATAATTTCTTTAATGACAGTGCCCCCTCTGTCCTCTTTTGTGTCAATAAAATGCTCCTTAATTGTCTACTTTGTGTTTTCAGAAAAAATATTCCCAAAAAAACAAAATCATTCAATAATTCAGGTAAAGAATTCATAAACTCTAATTTTGTAAATTACCTCTGCTTTTTCGTCACACTCATTAACCTTCCTGCTCTTCACACACACACACCCACATACCTCTGAGTCAGACAGATAAAGCTGTTTAATATAGAGAACCTGTCCTAATGGCATCTTCAGGGGCAGCAGTGGATTCACATATGTTAGATAAACAGCCTAATAAGCTTGCCACACATTCCCTCTGCCAGGGAATAATTTGTTTTTTTGTTCCTGTGTGTGTGTATGAGAGAGAAAAGAAGAGAGATGAAGGAAGTTTGTAGCAAGGCTTTTGACAGCTGCAAAAATTGCGTGGTGGAGTGTGAGGCACCAAAAGTCACAGAAAAGTCAAAGAAAGAAACAACTGCTACATGTTTGCTCGCAGGGAGCGATTGATGCTGCCGATCACAATCTATTCGTTTTGTGTGCGTTAGAGAGAAATATTTATGGAGGTTGTTGGGAAGAATATGTAATAACCTTCATTTTATTCAAATGTTTATGGAACATTTGAATAAATTGGGGCGGGGGTGGGGGGGTCGTCTTACGTGCACAGACTTCACTTATTAAAAACTTGGTAGCCCTATGACGTTACAAGTCGCGGTGGATATTTTACAAGCACGGAACAGGTCAAGTGGCAGTGAACACACAGGGTGCAGATGTTGGTTTCGGTTGATTGACAGGCTGCCTCGTTAACAAGCCCACAAGCGGCTCACCCGCTGCCGTGATAACAGAGGTGGACTTTTGGCGACTTTATAAAACGTACTGCTGATAGAGAAAGTGGAGTAGACAGGCGAGGTGGAGACCGAGAGAGGAGGGGCAAGCAGGTGTGTTTACCTGAGATGAAGGCCTCTTTTGTGTCTGAGTGTGGGGAGAAGAGAATTCCGAGGAAGGTGTGAAGCATATTTAAAATTTATAATAATGTTCGTGGTGATTAAAACCTGCTGTCACAGGGTGGTATTATGTGAAAAATGCGGGTTTTTACATTCACGATGTCTGCTCAACCATCGACCATCTGTCATCCATCGACGATGGCATAGTCTATCGGCCCAACCCTACTCTGTTTATCATATATAATATTTTAAGTCATTGTTTGAGCTCATACTGTACGGCTACCTGTGCAAACTCTCAGCAGCAGTGTTACTGTGTAATTTTCCGCTCAGCCAGTGTTCTTGGATTGCTAGTAGGTAAAGTGGATGGCTCAGAGATTTCTGAACTAGGGGGCATCACTTTGCAATTTCTATGTCTTTGTGTATGGGCTTATATGCGATACACATTGTGTGTGCGAGTGTGTGTGTGCGTGCGCGTCTGTCCGTCCACAAACGGGAGTAACAGGGTCATGGCCAGTGGGCCAGGTAATGACTCTCCCACCGGCCCCTCCATGCGGATTTCTGCTCAGTGGACCACCACTCTTAATGATAGCACAAGGAGGCACACTGACTGTTGTTGTTTGAGTTTGTGTATGTGTGTGTTTGGTCACATGTACCAGTAAGAGAATGTAGCCTAGCCAGGTTGAATTTAGATAGATGTGTGTGATTTGACTGAATATCTGTGACACAGTACCTTATACAGCCTCAGGCTATTAGTATGTATAGGATTCCATATAGTGTCTATGATGCATGGGCAGTATGGTAATTGGGTTTCAGTTGGACTACAGAGTGCCTATTTGTTGTGCACTGGTTTACCACAAACAACGCTGTAAAGCCAGAAACACGGTTGTGTAGTGTGTACAACAAATACTTCAAAAAGTCTTATAATTTCACTGCAGGGGAGGTTTTGTTTTTTGTCTGTGCACAGGAATATGCATACATGTAGGAGATTTTGTATGTTTATTTATATATACATGTATATACTTGTTGACCACTTATGTGTCGTGTGTGTGTGTGTGTGTGTGTGTAGATGTGTGTGTGCATGTTTGTGTTTGTTTCCTCCAGTGACATGAGCATTTGATAGAGCTAGGGATGGCTAGAAGTCGGCTTTGTGAGAATTTAATAGCTTTCATTTCCCAGCCTGCTTGACCTTCTCCATGCCACATATTAGATATGCATTACACCTGAAGTCTCACATGGCCAGATACATCTGCACCCTCTCTTTAGTAAGTTCTCTCTATACGCTCCCCTGAGTCCTGCAGCTTGCGCCCCACTGATACTTGACTAGTTTCAGCCACAAGGGATCAAGCCTGGAATTAAATGTTATCCACATGCCTTCAAAATACCAAAGAATATTGGTATATGGCATATATATATTATATGTTTGAAAATTTGAAAAATTTCTGCTCTTTGAGTTCTTGTTCTTAGTTCTTCCCGTTGTTTTCATGTAGTTTAAAGTTATTTACAGGATATGTCTCATTATGCTGGTGCTCAAACCCAAACTATGAATCAAAGAATGAGTGCTCGTCAGTGATGTTATTTTTGAAGATATCCTTGCAGAATAAGATGATCATCTTCTATTCTAAATATTGTCGTCAAGTAAATCATCAAAATGCCTAAATTTTAAAAACTGTGCCGTGAAATATATTCTACGCACGACTGTCTACTTTTGAATGGCCTTGACAGCCTCTTCAGCAGCGCTTGTCTGGGCTAAAAATCCTTCTCTGCCCTCTTCTCAGTCTCACTCTAATTGTGTCACCTTATCAAAGGCTGGGAGAAACAAGAGTGCAGATTAGTTTCCATTCAGGGCCAATCTAATCCTTTCAACTCGCCTTCTCATAATGCCATTGCCAGTCAGTCAAACAGCTCTGCACAACAGCAATGTTTACTAACCAAATGAATAGATGTTGGACATGTAATTCTCCACAAAAAAGATAGCCCCAGTCAGGCTTTTTATGTCTGTTATGTGAAATCTAAATCACTTTTCTAAAGTTCTCTAAATGGTCTATTCTTTGATGTTTATAAAGGGTGGAATTGTTTCATATTGTTACAAATGATGCAATCTTTTTTTCTTTCAAGGTCTGTCTGGATAGTAATTGAAAACAATTATCCAGTGCTTTGCTCTGATAATACCCACCTCTTACTGTACATCAGCTAAACCATGTTTGCCGTTATTTTCAATATCCTTTCACTGAAGCCCCAAATCAGCCAGAACATCTACACATTCCCCCCTTCAGATTGGTGTGGACATTTGGATTAATCCAAATCAATATCTGTGCATGTTTTACACATTAGTTAGAGATTCAGTCAGGATGCATTATGCATATATGTTAGCTGGTGTCGCCCTAACACCTCAGTAGGGTTTTTTGCTGGTATATACAGCAGAATGAACAGAAACTTGCCAGCCTGGTATCATCAAAAGGCATAGGAATGACACGCCAATTTCTTAAGTCATTTGGCATGGTATTCCAATGCATATTTTGTTTTTGGCATGTCATTTTACGCCATTTAGACTGCATTGACTTCTACTGTGCAGAAACGGCGTGCCATTTTATGCCTACTGTCACAGGTAAAATCAGTGTATGTGGGCTATAAATAGCCATGTCCGACACTAAGGTTGTGGCGAGGTCGTGGGGCGAATAGTACGTTGACACCTGACTGATCGTTAATTATATATGCAGGTCAACCGGTTAACTTTACAGCTGCGCAGATAGGGTGAACCTCCTTTGTGTTGCTTAGGTCTATAGGGACTGAACAGGGTGAAATGACATGTGAAATGTTTAAAATGCGTTGACATGGCACGCCAAAATGTCCTTAAAAGTGCTATTTATATGCCATTCCATGACATCATGTTGAAGTTGCAGATATTTCAGGAGAGAAATCATATACAAGTGTGTGAATGAAGTAATGATTAAAGAAATTAAAGAAGTGTTTCCCACCAGAAAGTCCAGTTTTAGGGCTTCTCAGATGCCAAAACACAATACAATATTCCATCCTTGTTTGAGCCAAACTGTATGATCTCAATTTTTGCATTGTGCTGCAGAAAAAGATGACTAAGGACCATCTTTTCACTGGTATACTCTTCTGTTTTGTGTGTAGCCCTCTGTGTAGGCACTCTGCACCACAGTTGAATGAGAAAACAGTGTGTTTTTTGCAGCAGTCCCATTGTCCAACCAAGGTAGAGACATGCAGACAGAAGAAAAAGCCCCCCTCTTGCGCTGAATCACAGTCCCCGCCTGGTCTGTGTCTGGGATGTGAAAGTTAATAATTTGACCTGTTGGCAGTTTCATCTTGCCCAGCAAGTCTGTGACCTTCTGACTCAGAAATAGATGAAACTTACAGTCCCTGCAGGGCTATATGACAACTCCATAGATAAACAGAGGCCACCCAGGTACTTGCAAAACAATTCACTGGCTTGCACTAACACCTCTATTTATAACTAATATAACATTTTAGAGTTGGCAAAGTCTGCGAAGGAAAGTAAAATGTATGCAGTAAAAGCTGGCATTGAAAACATGTCAGGATAGAAGGCTCCACCTGAGATCATACAACGAGGATGATGATACAGAATTATTGTTGACATTCAGAATTGATACACTGAAAGTGGATAAATTGTAGTCAAAACCTGCATGAAATCATTATTTATAAGATAATGGTTCTTGGTATAGGAAATTAATCCATAAGGGTCTGTGATCACTGGTCCTTTCTGCAGATTGATGTTCTTTGTTGCAGTGCACCGTGTTTTTTTTGGAAAATTCCATGTTCACTCTACATTTGCATAACAAGCAAAACAATATGGTCCCTGTTCACTTCTTAGAGCAAGTAATATACCATCTCTAATGATAATGTATTAACAGGCCCCAGTCCAGTTATGTCAGGTCTAGTTGTTGCACTCATCAACTCACACTGCCTCATTATGTCCTTTTGGCTTGTAACCGTATTAAAATAAATGATAAAAGTCAGTTTGATGCTAAACTTGTGGGCTGTAAATCTTTGCTGAAGTAATTGTTTCATAAACATTGTACATTGTGAGTCACACGCATATAAACCTAACCTAAAAATGTTATATGCTGTGAGATTAACATTAACAAGTCTTTGCAGCGTGTCTTGTTTAGGCTTTCTTTTTGTCCTTTCTCAGTATCGTCATCCGTCCATTCCTTACCCCTGTTATTTACATCAGCTAGCATCTCACAGAGATGATATCATAAACCATCTGGATAGCCGAAGTGATGCTAGGGATATGTCCAAAACTATATATTGGATACATATAGACACTCGGAGACAAAAAATGAATGAAATGACGGACTATAAGAGTAGTGCACTATGTAGTTGATATGACAACTGACACATGTAACAACACTAACAACTAAAAGATAGCCTTGGAACTGAGCCTTCCTCAACAATATGTTGTGTGGCTCACTTTACATCTAGATCAGTCTAAAATAAAATCTGCTATTCAATATTTATATTCTTAGTGGCCTTTAACAAACACCATTTCCCCAAAGACCTAGATGTTTGCAGGCTGAACGTCATGGCTCACCAAAAGAAGTAAGCCTATGGGCAAGTCGATATGTTGGGATTTGTTCAGACATGGAACAACAGCAGGAGAGGGTTTACCAGTGTAGATGGTTTTAGACAGCAATGATTCAAGCTAGGAAGTTGGAGAAATAACTGTAGGACAGAGAGCTTTGGTGAATTTTATGAAAATGAACAAAACCTAGTTGAGATCACGTACCCGCTCTACAGTTTTTTATGAGAGCTGTAGTTTTTTCTGTGCTCACAAAGTAAGGTTTAATCTTCTATTGCAACTTACGTTGTTAATTTGTCTTGGAATATGGAAAGTCAACTCCAGGAACATACTTTGCTTTCTCAGAAAGACAGAAGAAAGAAATTCTATATGAGCCAATGTTGTAACAATGAGTTACAGAGGCGAGTGGAACAGAATTTTAAAGCAAGTTTTATAACTCTTAGTTAACTGTAACAAATATACTACTTACTTGATTGATTCTTGATTTGCCAGAACATGGCCAAACTACATTGGGATAGACTCTTAACAGGATAATAAACAACACAAAACAAGAACCTGGGAAATTACCACTGAATTAGAATTGATATCATCTCATTTACACATTGTTAACAAAGACTGTGAGTTGATAAAGAAGGTGTCCGGAGGCTTTTTTCACAGAAAGTATATCTCCCTACACATTATTGGTCTTGTATGACAACATTTGATTGAAGCAAATCTGAGGGGATTCCCTATTCCTTTAAAAGGTGCTTAATATTAATTTACTGTTGTCAGTGCAATATTTTACTCCTTGTATTTGTCTTATTGTACTGCTCTCAACACCTCAACCTCCTTCAGGAATCAAAATCTAGCTGCATATAAAGATAAGATGTAAATATCTATTTACTGTGTGTGTGTGTGTGTGTGTGTGAGAGAGAGAGAGAGAGAGATTTATTGAATGGTATAACCCTCTACTTACTCATTTATTATTCAATTAAAGTGATGATTCACTTAGACTCATAGATTGTGCCAGTAAACACTAGTAATGCATTACTGTTAGTCTTCTTGGCATGCAGTTTGAGTTTTTTTCCACCAAAACAGTGCCACTGTCAAAGAACAGGCTCAAAGAGTAACATCATTATACAAAGGCTCACACAAAGATACACATACAATTCAAGCTTATACACAAAGTGTCATGCTGAGCATCTTTTTACAGTGTTATTCTTCTATGGGTGTAAACAACAGACCTGTGGGTATGCAAGGAAGCAAACAGAGTGTGTGTGTGTTTGTGTGTACGGTGGTGAAAGTGTGCATTCGTGGGTTTCTGTATGCTGTTTGCCTGGGGGTACTTATAAGATGTGGTCTTATTAAATCAGTGCTAGAAAAGGAGGAACAGACTGAAGTGATAGAGAAGCACAAAGGAACCTGAAGCGATTAAACCCCTACTCAAACCGGCTTAGCAGGGAAAGCTTCACAGAAAGCCAACAATGGTTGCCTTCCTTTTTAAATCTTGCTTCTATTTTGCTTTCTTTTCCACTCTCTCTCGCCTGCACTATTTACCCCTCCTCCTGTTCTCTCTCTCTCTCTAAAACAGATTATCTTTTTTCTTTTTCTTTATGTCTGTCTTCTTTGCGGCACGTTAGGCCGCTTAACTTTACAATACTTACGTCAGGTCAAAATCCACCCTCCTTCAATCTCTCCAATTCAGGATAAAACACTTCTTGCTGCATAAAGTATTACTGTATCTCAGACATTAACCACCTCGAAAGTCCTTCTTTCATTTGTTCATTACAAGCTCTTCCTTTCTATTCATTCTTTTGATTCTTTTCTTTCACTAAGGGAGTTTTTGGGCACTCTGTGGATTTGCCAGGTTGTTAATTGCACAGCAAGTTTTTGTCTAAATCAATAGGGGACTTGCATAAGTTTATGAGGGGATTAGATGAGAACAAGAGTGTGTGGGTGTGTGTATGTGGAGCAGAGTAGAAGGTTAAGGTTATATCGTAATTTGGGCCATTTGATTCTCACAAAATTTCTCACTGAACATAAATTTATTAACAGCTTCAGACGTCTTCAGTGTTCCACTTCTGCTGTAATATATAACTTATAAACTTTCCACTGCAAGTGTTTGGTGGGAATGAATTGTAGTTCTCATTTCAACCTTACTTAAAAAAACATTTAGATGTTCAAAATATGGGGAGTTACCCCGTGGTATGTCAAGGGTTAGGGTTTGGAACAGGAGCCTGTAAATTCCTCTTACAACACAAAGGTTACGGTCCTCCACCTGCACAAACCACTGTAATGGACTGGATTAGACCACCTGGTGTGGTATTAAAAGGTGGAGGAATCCATTCCCACCCCCCGCAACATCCACATCTCCACCTGCACTTGGCATTGCCCATCAATGCCAGTCATTAAGACAGGATTACAAAGATGAGGCCAACCTCATCCCCAGTGGACCGGCTCCACTTCCACATATAGAGCAACCATTGTTTTAAATGCCACTGCTCGCACCCCCCGGAGACTGGGTTTCAATTCACTGGCCACTGTAGCTTGTTCACTGCCAGAGAGGAAATATGATAAATGTGTCTAACTCCGTTTGTCAGGGAGCGGCGGGACTTTCTCTTTTTCCCCAGGTGCCAACGGGTGGAAAGGGGTAAGCCCTGGTCAGGTTACTAGATTCGTGTATGTGTGTGTATTTGCATTTGTCATCCGTGAATAACACCCCCTCTTTGTGTTTTTTTTGTAGGTGCACCAGAAAGGAGAAATGCGAGCGCTCATCAGAGCCCCGTCGCTTTGCATCAGACATCAAGCAGTGTGTGCGTCTCAGTGTCCACCCAAACAACATCTCAGTGTCCCAGTTTAGTGTCACGGTGAGTAGATAGAAACACACTACTCCTCATCTGTATTAAAAAGAAGAATTATCTGTTCTATAGGTAGTGTTTCATATACATCATATCATATCATAAATTTGATTGTTTGAAGGATAAAATGTGGTCAAATGTTAATTAGAAGTGATTCAACTTATTTGTTTTGTTTAATAATGAAGAATAACTTCAGGAAGCATTAGTTTTAGTGGAGCCACATTGCAGTAAAGAGTGAGGCTAGCTGAATTTGTAGCTAGTGAGAAAATCTTGTCTGGCAGATTGACAGTATCACACACTCAAGCTCAATTTGTTATGCAATGTAATTATGCTCTAGATACTGATTAGTAGCCAGTGTTAACTCTATAATCCTGCTTTACATCATTTTACTGCCTGCCAACATGCATCCTTCAAATTCTGAACTCAGAACTTTCAGGCCCGTCCAGTGAAATACTCTCCTAACAAATGTCAACAATCATTAACAGCACCCAGTTTAGCTCAGTTGTGTTTATTGTGATTGTTGGCAACTAAATGCAACACTTTTCCCCCAGGACATTTCATTCTAAAACAAGCTGCCAGATTTAAAGGGTCTGAATGGTTTTTGATTGTTTAAGTGTATTGATTAGCGTGCAAGGAACTGTAATACATTGCAACAAAAATATGTCTCTTGGAGAAATACAAACACTTGTTGGGTAATTGTTTTTCCATATTGTTCTCCACCTTTTCAGCAGAATGTGTGATAAAATACAGGTGCCATTTAATTTGTACCACGATACTGTATGTTAGTTATATCGCTGTATACAGACTTAGTCCCTTGTAGATTTCATCCCCACCAAAAGCCCATTTGGATATGACAATTATTTTACACTGGCAAAGGAACAGGTGGCTGCTAATGTTTTAAGAGGCTGTGTATGTATGTGTCTGTGTATCCCTTTGGATGTGTGTGATCTCACTGCAGGTACAGAATTGACATCATGCTATTCTGTATCTTCCAAAGCATATCGTTTTTTCTTTATCAAGTGTGTTGAAATAGCCTATTTTGAAGGTTGTAACCTTAACCACATTAAGTGATGTCACTTTTCAATTCCCATTTCCTATTTAATGGTGGTTTAGAAATGGCGTTGAATCGAGACCAAATGCATAAATATCCAATATGATTTCCTAAGGTCAAGCCTGAATGACTATTCTCCATCCGTATTGCTCTGAGGTCACGAGAGGTGTTGATTTTCTGAGGTACACCTCTGCATCACTCTAATGATATTGTGTGTGTGTGTGTGTGTGTGTGTGTGTGTGTGTGTGTGTGTGTGTGTGTGTGTGTGTGTGTGTGTGTGTGTGTGTGTGTGTGTGTGTGTGTGTGTGTCAGAGAAAGAGAGCCTTCAGAGAGTGTTTAACCTTTTCCCAGCGAGCAGGCTTTATCCAAAGGCTATGCCACACATTTCCAATCCAACTGATTGCAGGTCAGAGGCTTTTGACAGACAGACGGGGGCTCCTTCTTGACCTTTGTGTTATTAATATTTGTTTGGAAAGATAAGGCAAAGTATTCTCGAGAGAAACAGACTCTCCACTGCTGAAATCAGACCCACTGTAAGAAACAAGCCATTATTTTCTTTTACATTTATTTCTCTCTTTGGTTGTTTACAGTATATAAGTTTCTTCTGTTATACCGTATACTTCAGGTGGAGTTGTCTCTATAGCTACAACTAACAGCTTTAAGCACAAATAATACAGTGGCACTTCTTATTACTGGTTAAATGGCTGTAAAATGTTTTTTTTACATTAATTAGCTCATACATAGAGTACGATTTTATGCAATATATATTACAATAAATTATTTCTAAAGTTATGTAAGAGTATAATATCAGGGATGACATTTGTATGCTAAATTCTCACCAGGCGTTTTTTCCATCACATATTCTCTGCATTAGATATGGTGGTTTGTAAAGTACAGGAGGCCATTTGTGTATGTGTGTGCGCCCATATGTGAGGCAGATGTTTCTGGCAGATGAATTGGTTATTTTCATATTTAGGCAGCCCTGCTGTGGCTATGCTTGGCTGTGACTACTCTAAATGTAATTGAGGAAACTCAAGGTCTAGCTGTATTTCCTCCTTAAAAGGAAAAATAAATTAAAGTTAGAGAAGAAGAAGGTCAGAGGTAAAGAATGAGAGAGACGATGTATAAGAGATAGAAGCTTGGTGGTGCGCTGTCCATCTTATGTGGGAAGCTGTGTATCTGTTCACACCCGCATCGCCGTCTTTTCATTAAGCAGCAATATAAAAACAGCCCAGGTCAGCCCTACTCAGCCGCTGAGGCAGCTTTCAGCATCACATCATAAGTGTACTATGGACTCCGCCTCAAATCAATGCCTAGGCCAAGGCCCACTGTAGACACGCTTTTTCATAAATATGTATATTTTCGTCGTGACCCTACTCCATCTGCATCCACAACCCTCTTTTTTTCCCCTTTGTATTCAAGGACAGTGGGGTTTTTTTCTTTTTTTCCACCTGCTCCACCTGAAGCCAGTTTTTGCTGAGGTGCAGAGAGAGCTTACACAGCGTTTTCAAATGAAGAGGGAAGATTTGCATTCTCTGTTTCCCATAGAGTCCGAATTTCCCTCCCTTTCCAGCTGCCTGTATGCCTGCACTTTTTTCCTCCCCTTCATTCTTCTTCACCTTGGTCTTCCTGCTATTTCTGTCCTCCTCCGTGTCTATAGTCTCTTTTCATCCTATACTTTGTTTTAGTCATCTACATTTAATTGGCTTGCTCCATCTCTTCTAACTCCTCATCCTTCTACTTCCCTTGTCCTTCTGTTTTTATAATTTCTTTCACTTTCTACAATAAAAACATGATGAACCAGAGATTCAGGACATTAAGATGGAATGTTAAATCCACACAGCTCATGGATGCCACAAGGCATTATGGGAGGTGACTAGAAAGGTAGTAGTGTCATAAAATGGCACTGATTTCATTTTTAACTCAATCTGTCTCTTTCTGCATCATAGCATTTTAATGTTGTCTGAGCAGGATGCATCTGATCCCTGTTCATATATTAATCCTCCTATTCAAGAATCCCCCGAGGCTCCTCTGGCCACTGACCACCCTGCAGATGGATCTTTACTTTGCTGAGAACTTGCAGCTGGGCGCCTTTATGAGCAAAATTCATATTTGAAGAACATATTGGCTCCAAAACTGATCTGAAGTACTCACAGATGTGCGAGTCTGAGCACTGTAGTCATATAATACAAGTTGGGGCACATATCTAATTTGTTTATCTCCGATCATAATTGGAATTATAAAAATGCACTCTGTCGTGTTTCATTAATAATTTTTTAAAATGATGAATGATTTTCACTATGTAATGTGTGCTGTTAAGAATATGAAGCCATTGAAACGTAACTGAATCCTCCCTAGCTTTGTTTTGTTTTGGTACGATTCACCATAGTATCAGAGTTCACTTTCATTTGCTAATTTCATTATTCTTTTATTATGTTTCTTATTACAGTCAATGCATTTACCATGAAGTGAATATTTAGTATAATGTTACATCAAATACTCACATCTTTTGACGCATCTTTTCTTTCCCTCTCTACAGCTGGTGTTGGAGGCCCATAATGTCCCAGAACTCTCTGCGGGTGTCAACTGCACCTTTGAGGACCTGGCTGAGATGAATGGCTTGGTGGACGGAAACCGGATCAAATGCTTCTCCCCGGCTGAGAAAGAGATGCCACGCATTATTGTTGACAAAGGTAAGGATGGACATGCAAAGCAACAAGCTACTATTCTATACTTGCCAATGGTGGATTTCACAGTGTTTTTTCCACTTGATTTGATGTTTGCATCGTGAACTTACACAGAAACTGTCTCTGTGTACATGACGATAACAACACCTGTGATAATCTGCAGGAAGCCTGCCGATAACTTGTCAAAATATAATTATGTGTATTGTAACATTAGGATATATATATATATATATATAGGCAGCATCAATTAGTAATCAGCATTAAAGTACCTGTTGAATACAAACATGTCTGTCAGGGAAGCACACATTCCTTCTCTTCAGTCAGAAGCCTGCTAGTCCTAGGGCTATGAGTGTTCTATTAATTTTTGTTTTCTCGTTGCCATCACAAACTCAGTGGGCCTTGGAGCAATGCCCTAGGACATGTTTAGTAATTGAATGAACATTAGTTATTAGGATGCTGTGGGAGTTATTTACCACTCTCCCTCAAAGTGGATATGCTCCAGAGGGAGTGATGGGACCCCAGTTAACCCCAGTGCAGAAAAGGAGAATATCAAGCTGTACAGCTAAGTGTTTTTACTACAGTATTTCAGCTAATTTAGTGCCTGGAGATTACACAGTCCCCGCAGACAGTGTCACTGTTTTCGTTGCTTTCAAGAAGCATACAGCTAAAACAATTCTGACAATGTTCATTCCACAAATAGAGAAGAGAAATATATTTGTCTCTCTGTAATTCCCCCGCCCTTAACCTCCCCTCTCCGCGGTCGGCTAAGCCTGGTCTAATTGAAAAAGCTTCCATCTGGGAAGGCCTGTCCCTAGGCAGGCAATCCTTCATCACCAACACTCATTGTGTCCCCATGTTGAGATGATAAGGATGAGATCTCCTTCCATACTTTCACAAGAAAAGATGAATAGAATGAAAAGAAAAAAATAGATAGAACAGAATGGTGATGAGCATGGTCCATCAGTAATGCTAAAAATGTACACACAAAGGAATGCTCACTGTAGTTTTTAGGTCCCACCAATGTTGATGTCAGAGCTCTAAAGAAATGTGTATTAAGGCCTGCTTGTGTCATTTGCAAAGAAAAGTATAGTCTTAAGTGCAGAGAGCTAAAGTGAGCAGACTATCATGAATTTGCAGCACTGGCGAGACATTTAGGCCTCAGCTGCACACTTGTACGAATATTCATATTTCCTTCTTGTATTCAGTGCACCCACACGAACAGAAGCTTTACACACACATATACTGCTATGAACAAATACACGGCACCACTGCAATAAAGTGATCCACAGATAGACACATGTACAGATGTAAGGCTGACCGAGAGCCTGAGGGTGCTTCGGGGAATTAAAACATTTGTTTAATGTTTGCCATGTCAACCACA
>NW_024043352.1:0-32662 GCF_014851395.1 Micropterus salmoides | reverse complement strand
GCAACAACTGTGTAGAGTTGTGTTTTGTTTAGTTTGGGTTGCAGGGTCAGTCACTTTATTGGTGGTTTTCTTTTTGTTGTTTTGTTCTGTTCTGTTCCGTTCTGATTGTCTGGCTTAGAGCTCATCCTGCATGCAGGATAAACTTGCCCCTAGTACAGACAAGTAGACTGTGATCTCCCCTTGCACTGGGTTAATGTGACTGCTGGTCATTATATTTACTGCATGTCAGCTAGTGTGTGTTTAATAGCTCATTGATATTCACCCAACCTGTCTCTGTGCTTCACATTGTTTTAACCTAGTTTTTGGTAAATGTTTGTTGAGCTGCACACCGCCATGTTTGAATTGCACCAAGTCTCACAAGATTACACAAATGCTCACTGTGTCATCTCTCCTACCATGTCATCTCTCACCAAGGGAAGTCCTGATGCCAACAGTAACCTCTTTTTACAGATGTTCCTGGACACACATTTGGACATATCATGTTAGTCATAGCATATATAAATATGAAAGTCGTTTTCACCAAACTGTCATTATTTCTGCTTTTGATGCCATCAAACATGACGTGCAGCACAGTGGAGACAGAAATGATACAGACAGTAATATTATTGTTGTAATATACATCATAGAGAACGTTTCAACTCCAAACCATAGGAACATGAACATGCACAAAACATCCCAACACATGAAATGATGCGGTTTCGATCAGAAAGAGTTTTGTGTGTGTGATCAGATGTTTTCCTCCTCTTTCTCACACACCAACATCCTGTGGGTCACTCTGAGTGTACGAGGAGAGTGACATAGGCGAAGAGCTTTATGGGGGGCAGGGAGAAGCAGGCCGGATCCACATATTGTTATGTGTATGAGAGGAATGTAATGTCCATGTTTGATGCTGGTCTGACCCCCCATCCACCTTTCAGGGTGGAGCCTGCTGGAGTCCAATGGTTGAGACCAGGTCTGTGGAAGTGTAAGTGTGTTTTTCATTTGATTCATGAAAACATTCAACCATCTTCAGACTGTGACATCACTCATTCAAAGTGCCAATCAATGAACAGATGATAGATCAATAACTGCAGCTGGATTGTGTCTCGTTCTCTCATCAGATTCCTGTGAACTCACACTCGACACAAACACAGTAAACAGATACATCAAAGTGTCTGACAACAACAGGAAGGCGACGCGTGTGAAGGAGGTTCAGTCATATCCTGATCATCCAGACAGGTTTGACTACTGGCCTCAGCTGCTGTGTAGAGATGGTCTGACTGGTCGCTGTTACTGGGAGGTCGAGTGGACAGGAAGAGTTTATATATCAGTGAGTTACAGAGGAATCAGAAGGAGTAGTGACAGAGAAGACTGCAGGTTTGGACAGAATGATCAGTCTTGGAGTCTGAGGTGTTCTGATGATGGTGGTTGCTATATCTGGCACAATAAGATAGGAACTTCCCTCTCCCCCTCCTCCTATATCTCTGACAAAGTAGCAGTGTATGTGGACTGTCCTGCTGGCTCTCTGTCCTTCTACAGAGTCTCCTCTGACACACTGATCCACCTCCACACCTTCAACACCACATTCACTGAACCTCTTTATCCTGGATTTGGGCTCTGGTCTGGTTCAGGTACCTCCTCAGTGTCTCTGTAGGAGGGAGAGTCTCCTCCTGGTAGAGAACAGATCAGTTGAGTCTGTACAGGATCACAGAAATCTTTCAGCTTCTTGTAATAAATTCATCAATGAACTTTGTACAAGGTCATAAGAAACAAGGTAGTGTGATCCAAATCAAAGCTGCTTCAGACTGCGACTGTAACCTAGCAGGTGGTAGAAGTTACTCACAAGTCCACAACCACACAACATCATTGTTCCACATCTTACCATAAACCACTACAAAAATCACCATATTTCAACTCAATTTTACATAAAAATTGGCCAAACAATTTGAACGTTTGCTCAGTAGCTTTCACATCGGGTGTAACATTATTATTATAGCTGTAACTTTAACTTTAGCACTTGAACAGTCTGTGAAGTCACATTGCCGTGTTTATTTTAAATATAATTCACAACCAATAAAGCAAACAGAGTCGGAGTTGCATCGTCTTTTATGACTGAACGTTGAACTGTTGCCGGTGTTCTGACGATCTATGCTGCCTTGCCGAAAAATGCTACCATAGCGCAAATCGATAGACTCGACTCTACTCGGCCCTGCTTCGTTTTCCATTGCAGATAGTAACCAGAGATAGTACGTAGCTTGTCGTCATAGCGACGCCAAACACAACTGCTGCGACGTAATATGCAGTGTGACACACAACCCAGCGATCCACACAGCTTTCTCTTTTTTAAGTTAAAACATTTCAACGTTCCTCAGAATGTAAAGACAGATAAGCGGTATGAAAACCTTCCAGCTGTGTTTTCCTCTGCCGTTGTTGCTGCAGCGGTCTGTGTGACGGTGGGAGCAGAGGGCTCTGTGAGCGGGCGGCTGGCCGGCCTCACACGCTCCTCCCGCGGGTCACAGCAGGCTTCCCCCGCAGCCACTTGCAGAGCTCCTCAACTCCGAAAATATTCAGGCACATTTTTGTTCCGCCATCACTTCTCGCAAAACTGTCAATATTGGAAATCTACACAGCTGATTTCTCACCTCAAAGCTTCTCAGAAGTGGATTTAGTGATGAAATTCCATACGAAAACTGTAAAATATAAAACTTTCTGTTGCTGGCCTCTGTCTGGCGCACACAATGATGATGCAGTGAATAGTGAATATTCTCTCTGACCAATGTCTGTCGTGTTTTCCCGTTACATTTTGATATCCCTCGGTTCGCTTGGACCCTCGACGGAGGTGAGGTGATACGAAAAATAGTACCTGGAAGCAGGTACAGGTACAACATTTCTACAATGGAAAACCAAACAAAGCCGAGTTGTGCCAAAGGGCCTCCGCTCAAACTAGCTTGGTTTTGAGGGCGTGCCTGACCTGCTAGCCGCTTGGCAAGCTTTATGACGCGTTTTCATTGTGATGTCATAAGTCAAGGAAGTCAAGGGCTGGATTACAAATGAGCTATTTTCAAGCGGTTCAGAGCAGAGCTCTCTGTGGGAGATGGGTGTGGCGTTTATATTTAGTCATAAGTTGTGAGCGTGTAAAACATACTCAAATTATGTTATTCCACACGTGCAAAAATTAACCTTCCCGTGCACACAATACAGTACTTGCGCACAAATTCAACAACCATTGTACAGGTTTCTGCGAGCGAGCGCCCGGTTTGCTCTCAAAGGATAACTCTGCTTGCACAGTGTGCTTCTGCTCGCGCGGAGTGGTGTTTTGCTCGCCCAGTGGATTTCTGCTTGCTCGAGTCTACATGACATTTGACAATTTGGGGGCGGAAAGCAAGGAGGGCACACTCACAACTTATGACTAAAAATAAACGCCATAGATGGGAACTTCCTTTGGGCTGGACTTAGGGCTTTATAACTCAATAAAGGAGAGGGGAAAAGCCTAAAAAGCATAATATCACCTCTTTAAAGATGGAAGCTCTGATCATTAAATGGTGGAAATGCCGTTGACTTGGACCTTCTGTCATGTGTTGCTTTGAATTCTGGCTCTTGTTCCAATAAAAGCAGAATGTTACTGTGAGTGCGTTTGTTGTCTTTCTCAGCTCAGGACTACTGACAGGATTCAGCTGGAAGATACAGTATACGGCCAAAAGTTTGTGGCTGTATACTGTCTGTCAGAACCCAGACCTGAACCCCATTCAACAACCTTTTGGATATCGTGGAACGCTGACCTGTGATCTCAGTCCTGCTCACCAACATCAGTCTTGGACCTCACTGATTCTCTGGTGTCTGAATGGGAGTAAATCCCTGCAGCAGTTTCAACATCTGCTAGAAAGACTGAAAGCAGAAGAGTGGAAGCTGTTATAGCAGCACATTAATGAGCATGCTGTCATGCTGTTCCACTGTCAGCTGTGCACATACTTTGGCCATATAGTGAATTACAGCCTGAGACAAAGCTGCTGTCTTTAAATTTATTGAATGTGTTTTGCCCTTAAAGTGTTTGTGTGGTCTACACCTTTATGAAATGGTGCAGAGTTTTTGAATTCTTGTTTTGCAGCTCTAATACAACACTTTTAAAGTTTTTATCAATGCTGCTATCTAGTACATCCTAACTGCAATTATAATACTCCCTTCTTGACTTGTTGACAGAGCACCTTCACCATCACAACCCCCTCCCTCTGGAGTTCCCTACCCATCATACACATCCGTGAACGTAGCACCTTGACACTTTCAAATCCCTTATCAAAACCCATCTCCTTAGATTAGCCTTCAAACTCAAATAATATTACATTTCACCTGCTGATATTTGGTAGTTTTATGGAACCCTGCTTTTATGTGTTTTTTATTTATGTATTTTATCTTTACTATTTTATCCATCTATTTTAATGTAAATATACCTCACATTCACCACTGATATTCTTTGGACAACCGCTCTAGCCACAGCCGCCCCAATCAGAGAAAGGAGATGTTAGTCTGGCAAGATCTAAAGAGTCTCAGAAAGGCTTAATAGAATCCACCTATGGAATTCCAGAGTTGTAACCTCTGCAGTGTGCCTGTGAAATGTAGGAGACACCCTTGTGTTCACTACAACATTAAATAATACAATTTAGGTCACATCAAATTTGACCCGTTTGACGGTTTAATATTTTTACACATTTATATCCTCCATATTTAAAAACACGATCTCATTAGTTGCTGGAAGGTATCCACACCTACACACCTTTATGAATAAAACAGACTGAGTTAATTAAATGTCACAAACGGAATATTTCACATCTGTTATTAAGATAAGTCACCTACAAATGTCCTTTATATAGGCTATACATCCATCCATCTGTGAAATAAAATAGTCAAATATCAAAAATCAACACAATATGTCCATAAATTTTTTCGCAATCTTTGAATCATCATCTAAGATGGCTCATCAAAGTATAGCTGTCCGGTGTTCAGTGCGCTTTGTTTTTTTTTATGTGTTAACTCAGTTTTCGGCTGTGATTCCCGGAACTCTTTCACGAGAGAAGAGCTCATGAACATCAGGGGAACAACTCCAGCTAATTTATTTCCCACTTTTCTCGCGTCATTAGTGGAATTATTAGACATTTTGGTGAAGGGCTCTCTCTCTGTTGGGCAAGGCAAGGCACGTTTATTTGTATAGCACATTTTAACAACAAGGTAATTCAAAGTGCTTTACATAAAACATAAAAGCAACAGGGAAATATAAAAAAAGTTTAAAAGACACATAAATATAATAAAAGTTATAGTGTTGCAATCAGGGTTAAAAGAGTTAAATGGATATAAGCAATGATAAAAAGCTAAAGACAAAGAAAACAGGACAGCAAAAGTTACAGTGCAGTGTAAGACCTGCAGTTATCTGGGAGTTTATTCCAGATATACGGAGCATAATAACTGAACGCTGCTTCTCCTTGTTTAGTTTTGACTCTGGGGACAGAAAGCAGACCTGATCCCAGACGACCTGAGAGGTCTGGATGGTTCGTAACGAAGCAGAAGATCAGAAATGTATTTTTGCCCTAAACCATTTAGTGCTTTATAAACTAACAGCAGGATTTTCAAATCAATTCTTTGACATACAGGAAGCCAATGTAAAGACCTCAGAACTGGAGTGATGTGATCCACCTTTTTGGTCTTAGTGAGGACTCGAGCAGCAGCGTTCTGAATCAGCTGCAGCTGTCTGATGGATTTCTTAGGGAGCCTGTAAGGACGCTGTTACAGTAGTCAAGTCGACTGAAGATAAATGCATGGATATGTTTTTCCAGGTCCTGCTGAGACATAAGTCCTTTAATCCTTGATATATTCTTCAGCTGATAGTAGGCTGACTTTGTAATTGTCTTAATGTGGCTCCTCAAATTCAGGTCTGAGTCCATGACTACACCAAGATGCTCAATACAGTTACTCAGCGCCTGTATGGGATCATAGTCCCCTGGTGAAATGGTTATGTAAATCTGTGTGTCATCTGCATAATTATGGTAACATATTGTTGTTTTTCATAATCTCAGTCAATGAGCTTGTAGATAATTTCAGTTCTAAAATTACAAATGTTATTGATGCCATTGCAGCAGCCAAGGTGAAGGTGGTCTCTGGTAAGAGAAGATCTCCATGGAGAAATGCTACACTGGTTAGAACTCAGAAAAGAGAGTGTCGAAAAGCTGAACGCAGGTGGTGGAAAACAAATCTCCAGGTTCATTATGACATCTATAAAGAGAGGCATTTATAATTTAGAACTGAGAAATGCAAGGCGGTCCTTCTTCTCTGACATCATCACCAAGAACAGGGACAGGAAATCGCAGAGCGACCGACCGCGGTCAGTGATCGTTTCCTCTGGCGGGATGAAGTCTGACGCTCTGCATGATCCATGATAAGATTAATGTCAATACAGCATGCTTTCAATATTTTAGAGACCACTCAAAATATCACAAATCATGCTTTTCGGGGAGCTGACGTCTTATTAGGGAAATGAAAATAAGTGCCCATAGGTTTGTGAATGTGCTGAAACGCCGGGCACACACACACACTGCAGCACGTGCCTTACTGTGAGCATGTGCAAACGTGTCCTCATAATCAAGTAATAAGATAAAATAATAAATAAAATATACGCAGTTAATTGGAATTTATCTTCCAATCATCTTAACAGGAGACCCGCACAGTACCTACTGAGCTGAACATGCACATGAGTATACAAGGATTTGAAATAATTTGACTGTGTTCTGGCCCGCCATATAATCACCATTGCAACACAAACCCTGAATAATGCACATGTAAATATCTGCATTGTTCTTTCTCTAACAGTCTTGTATTATTTTTCCTCTATTCTTATATAACTTGCATTTACCATTCCTTATTTATACATCTATTTATGTCATCTGTATGTCTGTCTTCCTGTAGCACCGTATCACCAAAGCAAATTCCTCTTATGTGTAAAACACTACTTGGCAATACCTGGCAAAAGCGCCTTCTGTTGATACAGATTAAAATGTACTGATACACACACCATTTTTAAAAGTTTTATTTTGAAAACCACAAATACAATGTTTTGTACATTTTGTTTGCATAAAATATAATAACAGCCAATAGCTTATGTAAACATGAAAACCATCCAAGTGTGCATTGTCATTTAAGATGTAATATTAATTGTTATCGGGCGTCAACGCTTTATAATGGCAGGAAAACACTGTTAATGACCTCAGAATCATAACACTGTTCATGTTTGCCTTCATTATCATTAAAGATGTAATATTTTATATAAGTAATGCAATTACCCCATGCATAATCATATAAACACAAATGAGTCTTTAGTTTCTGCAGGTTTCATCTAGTCAAATTTGAGACACCATCAATGAAATTTAAGACCTATCACGACATTAAAAAAAAAGAATAACTGAGTAAATAAATTTATTCAAATTAGGTTTGAGTGACGTCTACAAAACTGGCATTGGACATCAACAAGTAATTAAAAGTCCAGAACAAAAACAAAAAACAAGTTCTGTGTCTTTTTGGCGAGTTTATAAAACATACCCTACTGCTGATGGAGAAACTCAGGGGAGCAGACAGGCAGACAGAGAGAGGCGGGGAAAGTCCGTGTGTTGCAGTTATAGACCAGAGGTAAAGGTGTGTGTGAATGAGCGCAGGGAGAAGTTGATTTAAGTAGGGATTAAAACATGTTAATAAAAAAGTTGTAGTTAATTTCCATAGGGATTAAAACATGCTTTCACAGGGCGGTATAATGTAAAAAATTAAGATGGTATTTTGTTTGGGGTCATCAGTGATCATGTGAAATTTTAGTAGCTGCGCTCATTCATTAAGTAGCGGCAGTAGGCTTCAAATACGTTGCTATCAACTGTTTTTAACCAAGTTCTGTTTCTTTCAAGCAAGAGTTGATAAGGTTGCACTTTCGCACAGCTGAAGAATAAATCTGTTTTATATCTGTGGTACAACCCGAAAGAGACTGGCGGCAATAACACGACAGCTGCAAGCTGGTCTTTGTAGTCATAAAATAGTCAATTATATTTGGACTAGTGGAAGAAAAACTACAACATCACGAGAGGAAAAAACATTCTAAAGCACTGCAGGAGCAGTGAGCGGCAACGTAACCGGGCTCAGCGGTTTTTACGGACATCACAGCAGAGGCAAAGAGCAGTGATGAAGTACTTCTTCTTCCACCGTTTCCTCAACTGTATGGATTTTCATGTGTTTTCTCAGTTGGGATTTCCATGCAAATTTATTATCACAAACTGAACAACTGAATGGTTTCTCCCCTGTGTGAACACTCAAATGTTGATTAAGATTTTTCTTATGTCCAAATCCTTTTCCACAAATTGAACAAATATAGGGTTTCTCCCCAGTATGTACTCTCATGTGTTCGGTCAAATTGCCTCTACTCCTGAAACTTCCTTTACAAACTGAGCATGTGAAAGGTTTTTCTCCTGTATGAACTCTAAAATGTGTGGTCAAACCTGAGCTTTGTGCAAATCCTCTACCACAGACAGAACAACTGAAGGGTTTCTCTCCTGTGTGGGTTCTCATGTGCTTCACAAGATCTAGTCTGTGATTAAAAGTTTTTTTACAATCTGAGCAGCTGTAAGGTTTTCCTTCTGAATGAAGTCTCATATGAGACATTAAGGACTCCTTACAAAAATATCTTTTGTCACAAACTGGACATCTAAACTGTTTCTCTCCTGTTTGGAGTCCCTTGTGGCCAAAGCTTGCAGCATATTCAGAGGAGCAACTTGATGTTTTTCCATTATTATATTCCACATCACTTCCAGGTACTTCTTTGTTTTGCAGAGGGTTTAAACCTGACTGAGGTTCCCTGGTCTCCTCCCTATCATAACTGACACCAGTCTCAGGTTCAGAAGAGTCTGAAGTCTTGTCCCCAGCAGCTGGTTGTAAATGTCTATCTAGATCGGAGTTCCTGGCTGGTTCTGGTCCTCCACAGTCCTCTCCATCAGCTTCTGTTTCCATCTGTTCAGTGAGTCTTTGATGAAGCTGTGAGGACTGAGGTTTCTCTTCTTCATCTTCTTCACTCTTCACAGAGACAGGACTAAATGGGAACTTGATGATATCAGCCTCCTCCAGCCCTCGAAGCGGCTCTCCTTCCCAACTGGTCCGGGGTTCAGATGAGGGTAACATCTTGTCATCAGCAGCTGAATGTGAAGGTCTATCTGGATCCGAGTTCCTGGCTGGTTCTGGTCCTCCACAGTCCTCTCCATTAGCTTCTGTTTCCATCTGTTCAGTGAGTCTTTGATGAAGCTGTGAGGACTGAGGTTTCTCTTCATCGTCTTCTTCACTCTTCACAGGAGTGAATGTGAACTTGGTGATATCAGCATTCTCCAGCCCTCGAAGCTGCTCTCCCTCCTGAGTGGTGAAGAGTTCTTCCTGTTCCTCCTTAATGTGTGGGGGCTCTGGTGGGTCCTCCTGGTCCAGACTGGGGCTCGAGTCCTGCTGCTCAGGGGGAACCACGTCTTCACTCACCAGCAGCAGCTGGACGCCTGTGGAGAATAATTAAATACATACGTCTTAGTAAGGGTGTGGAAAATAATTGATTTTTAGATGCATCGTGATGCGGACTTGGGCGATTCTGAATCGATTGACAAATGTCAATAATCAATTATCTAGAAGTTAATTGATAACATAATGTTGACAGAACCAAATAAGCTCGGAACTCAAATGTGGAAGCTCCGCACCTTCTGTGCAGCACGGTAGCCCTTAGCTAGTGTCCTCTCCTCATTCTCAAAGGACAGGTGGCAGTAGGTGACGTGAAGCGAGCGGAGCAGAGGAAAACATAAGCGCTACGTTTCAGTTTGAAAGTAAATGTACAGTGCAGGTCACAGCGTGTCCGTTAATTAAAGTCTGTCTGCTTTCCAACTACTGAAGGCTGCGGTCTGGAAGCTGAGCAGGATGCTTTATGGCTGCTAGTTCAGGTTTGTTGTCATTCATCCACAAATCAAACACACAAATGAACGAAATGCCGTTTCTCAAGGCCCATGATGCTCAATACAAGATCACAATAATCAACTTACAAGAAACAAACATGTAATTACACTATACGAGACACAAAAAGGAACAGAAAGGTGGAGTGACGTGGTTTGGCTGGAACGTTGTAAAGTGCGAGATAAAAATAGCAGCAGAGGTCAGTGATAACGCTGTAATAATGTAATTATGCTACGTAATGTTGCATAGGTGATGCATCAAGATATCGAATCCAATCGTGAGACTAGTGAATATCCCTATGTCTTAGAAAACTAACTTCCTGGTAACATTTAAACTACTGACACCACTACTTTCTTAAACGTGTGGAGAAACGCTGCACATTTTGTACAACTTATTTGGAATTCAAACGAAAACTGCAAGCATATCATACAGAGTTTAGAATTGGTCTTTATATGTTTTTATGTTGTATGTTCATTTCTATTCTATACCTGGGGCCAATCAAGTGAAAGTTCAATGAACAAAGGGTTATCAAACTCATACATAAAAAAAACTTATTGAAGTCAAAAGTGAGAAAATGTGCCTTTTTCCTTCTCTACACAACAAACTGACTACACTGGTCACTTCCGTCAGCCGATTAGAACACTTTCAATGACTTTTTTGTAAAGCTATGAAAAATAAAAAATTAAATTAAAGCTGCAAGCAGCGTTGGGCGGGCCCTCGCACTTGTAGCGCATCGGGGTGTGAGCCGGCCGAGTTGCATATTCTGGAGCTCTGCCGGTGCTGCTGTGAATTTGCTACGCAGTTATGACGCCGCATGAAGGTGCTATATGTCATGTTCTTTCTTTACAACTGTCTGCATAGCTTATTCATATTGTGTAATGAATGAAAATAAATAGGCCTACTAGGCTCCTCTCTACTTTGACATTTAAGATTAGCTTGTTTGATCCACCTTCATACACATGAGACATTACTGTACAACTTGAGAAAGGTGAGTTGTTTTCTGCTCCAGCCTGCCTAAAAGAAAAGCGTTTTTGGGATTAAATGGACTTTATTAGCTGCTGCAGTGCAGGATGAACTCAGAATAGACCCATTTCTCACCTTATTATTCTAAATCATGCAACGAAGAAGAAGAAATGCATAATAAATCCTGGGACAAAATCTGTCCACAAATACTGTACAGCATGTAGTCTGATGAACAAGACTTGTGTTATAGCTGACTTGGGCAGTGAAATGTTTAATTTTTTTAATTCATGTGGTCATAGTTGTCCACAACTCAAATCAGAATATAAGAAGAAATGTTTTATACCACCTCAAGAAGGCTTCTTATCAGAAAGGTAGGAAGGTATTTCAAATGTACAACTGCAGTCCTGAAATCTAAGTAAAGTAATTTCCCTGACATTTGTGTTACTTTACTTTTAATAGATATTATATTTTGCCACGCCCATGTGCGAAACTTGTAGAATACGAAATTTTTCACCGGTTCTGACATGTTTGCAAATTTTGGTGAGTTTTCGAGTATGTTTAGGCCATGTCATTTGAGCCTACTTTGCAGCAGAAAAAAAAAAAAAAAAAAAAAAAGCAAATTCAATAGGGACCTCGCACGGTCGTGCTCGGGCCCTCATAATAATCCGAGCAAATTCAATAGGGACCTCGCACGGTCGTGCTCGGGCCCTAATAATAATCCGAGCAAATTCAATAGGGACCTCGCACGGTCGTGCTCGGGCCCTAATAATAATCCGAGCAAATTCAATAGGGACCTCGCACGGTCGTGCTCGGGCCCTAATAATAATCCGAGCAAATTCAATAGGGACCTCGCACGGTCGTGCTCGGGCCCTAATAATAATCCGAGCAAATTCAATAGGGACCTCGCACGGTCGTGCTCGGGCCCTAAAAAAATAAATAAAAATCTGAGCAAATTCTATAGGGACCGCGCACGGTCGTGCTCGGGCCCTAAATAGCAGTACTGCAGCATCTGTCCCCACACCACCAGGCTCGAGAATAGCTTCATCTCTCAGACCATTGAGCTCGTCACTATGTCACTTTACTGCACCTCACGGTCACTTTACCTTTATACTACTTTTACGGGTTTCTTGCAGTTTACATCTACGTACAGGGTTTCCGCTGCTTATTCCCGCCGCTGCTTCAGAATTGTATGAAATGTCGTAATTACACGACTCTGAAAAGGCTTTTAGTTTGACAGAATAGAATACAGAATATATAATATATATAATATTTAGAATATGCTGTCGTGGCACCAAAGGTGCAGTGAAAAATTTGGTTGCACCTACATTTTGTAGCGGTGCAACCAATGCAAGAAGTTAGTTGTGAGGAGTTAAAAATAACCTTAAACATCTCCAGCAGCAGTGGTGTAGTCTGTGAAATTGGCTAATGTAAATCACCAAAAGGGATATGAAACGAGCGCAAACTCAAACTACACACTGAAAGTCCCTATTGAATTTGCTCAGATTATATTTAGGGCCCGAGCACGACCGTGCGAGGTCCCTATTGAATTTGCTCGGATTATATTTAGGGCCCGAGCACGACCGTGCGAGGTCCCTATTGAATTTGCTCGGATTATATTTAGGGCCCGAGCACGACCGTGCGAGGTCCCTATTGAATTTGCTTTTTTTTTTTTTTTTTTTTTCTGCTGCAAAGTAGGCCCAACTGACATGGCCTAAACATACTCGAAAACTCACCAAAATTTGCAAACATGTCAGAACCGGTGAAAAATTTCGTATTCTACAAGTTTCGCACATGGGCGTGGCAAAATGTCGACTCGCATTAAGTGCGTTAAAGCGTCGTTGCATCCGGTGTAGGGCTGCAGCCCCCCTGCTGTCATGGTAACGTAACGCTACGCCGCATGTCATCTAACATTCGGCCGTTTCATATTTTCTGTTTATTTAACGGCCACGTCTGAGCGAGAAAACAGCTGACAGTAACATTACAACCAACAGCAGCACAGTCTGAGAGTCGTTTGAGTTGTTTTCTTTGCTCCACACTGATGCAGAAATCCATCTGATGATCATACTGCATTACTCAATAATGAAATAAAATCAGAAACATTTAAAAGCTTTAAGTAAAGTAGCCTAATTAATGTCGGTTATTGTCACAACATCAGTGACGTGGAAATTTGATTCATTTAAGATTTGCTGCTATTGTCATTATTCTAATGTGCTTCATCAGGATGATTAAATAAAATATCGATTTATTGATTAGACATGTTTTTGATATTTATTTTGGATAAATTGGTTTGTTAACTGAGTAATAGTAAAATGGGACTCATACTGACCAGATAACAGAAACCAGAGACTGTTGTGCCCTCATCGTTATAGAGACCTGTGGCCTGGACTACGAAAGGAGTTCAACCTACTCAGAGTTAACTCGGGGTCATCAGGCAAACTCAGACTGCCTACACTGGAGTTAAACGGTACTACGAAGGTGGATAAGATGTTGGTTAGTTGAGTTTGCGTTAACTCGGTGTTGGTGCACGTTCGCGTAAAAGCGGCGTGTTCGGCCGTGCAGGCAGTTTTTTGCAACGCCGCATGCTCCTTATTTCTCCAGAGGAACGCACGTTGGTAGTGTCAGGAAATTGTGAATGTAAAGACACGTTAACGGCTGAATCTAATGTCGTGGCGGACGACATGCACTCCCTGAAAAGTTATATTAAACTTTGCAATCGAATTTAGCAGTGAGGAAATACTTTAGCCCACAATCACCATCATGCACCTTAGAGACTTTGGATTGGACGTATTCACAACAGTGATTTTCCATTTTTTATTACATTAATTTCAGGAAATTTCCAATTTTTCTTCTTGTAAATTTCCTACTTTAATCTAGATTTTTTTTCCTTGGTTATTAACCCTCACATAATCCACACATAAAATAATCTAAATATGTGAAAACACTTTGGAGAATTCAGTTATAGACTACAGAAAGGATCCTGTTAATTAAGAATCCTCTCTAAAATCCCAGAGGCTGCAGGGCTCGCTGTCTGAACGTGATGCTGTTGTGTTCAGAACTTCATTGCAGCCGCAGTGGAACAAATCAGGATGAAATCTAAACATATTTTATGAAGCGGTGTGTATTCATTATCTAGTCACAAAGTAACAGAGGACTCCTATGCTAGTTTCAGTCCCTCCAAAAATCGATCATCTTGTTGAAAGTGCTGCAGGTTCGCTGCGAATGACACTCGACTCTGTAGCCCCTCTAAAAAAGAAAATTAAAGCAAATATCACGGAAACTTGAGAGGAATTGGCGTTCCACCAAACTGGAAAATTCTCGTTTAATTTGGCAAGATAGTCTTAAAACTTATAGGAAGGCCCTCCGTAATGCCAGAGCAGCGTACTACTCGTCATTAATAGAGGAAAATAGGAACAACCCAAAGTTTCTTTTCAGCACTGTAGCCAGGCTGACAGAGAGTCACAGCTCTATTGAGCCAAGTATTCCCATAGCTCTCAGTAGTTACGACTTCATGAGCTTCTTTAATGATAAAATTCTAGCTATTAGAGACAAAATTCACCAAGACCTGCCCTCAACTGGCACCAACTTATCTCTAAACTCAGGAACCTTAGAAACAGCTGTAGAACCAGATACATGTTTAGACTGTTTTGCTTCCCTCAATCTATACCAACTAACTTCAATAATTTCTTCATCTAAACCATCAACCTGCCTCTTAGACCCCATCCTGACTAGGCTGCTTAAAGATGTTTTACCCTTAGTCAGCACTTCTATACTAGATATGATCAATCTATCTTTATCAACAGGCTATGTACCACAGTACTTTAAAGTAGCTGTAATTAAACCTCTTCTGAAAAAGCCCAAACTTGATCCGGATGTTTTAGCCAACTATAGACCTATATCTAACCTTCCATTTCTCTCTAAGGTTCTGGAGAAAGCAGTTGCTAAACAGCTGTGTGACTTTCTACAGAGCAATAGTTTATTTGAGGATTTTCAGTCAGGATTTAGAGCTCATCATAGCACAGAGACAGCACTGGTGAAAATTACTAACAACCTCCTTATTGCATCAGACAAAGGACTTGTCTCTGTACTGGTTTTATTAGATCTTAGTGCTGCATTTGATACCATTGACCATCAGATCCTATTGCAGAGACTGGAACATTTCATTGGCATTAAAGGAACCGCTCTAAGCTGGTTTAAGTCCTATTTATCAGATCGATTTCAGTTTGTACATGTTAACGATGGGTCCTCCATGCATGCCAAAGTTAGTCATGGAGTTCCTCAAGGATCTGTCCTCGGACCAATCCTCTTCACTTTATATATGCTTCCTTTAGGCAATATTATCAGGAAACACTCCATAAACTTTCATTGTTATGCAGATGATACTCAGTTATATCTATCGATCAAGCCAGATGAAACTCATCAGTTAGCTAAACTTCAAATGTGCCTTCAGGATGTTAAAACCTGGATGACCTGTAATTTTCTCATGTTAAACTCAGATAAAACTGAAGTTATTGCTCCGGGGCCTAAGCACCTCCGTGACGCATTATCTAAAGATATAGTTTCCCTTGATGGCATCGCCTTGGCCTCCAGCACCACTGTGAGGAATCTTGGAGTTATCTTTGATCAGGACATGTCGTTTAAGTCTCACATTAAGCAAATTTCAAGGACCGCCTTTTTTCACCTACGTAATATTGCGAAAATCAGGAACATCCTGTCTAAAAATGATGCAGAAAAACTAGTCCATGCATTTGTTACTTCTAGGCTGGATTACTGCAATTCCTTATTATCAGGCTGCTCGAAAAAGTCCATTAAGACTCTTCAGCTGATCCAGAATGCTGCAGCACGTGTTCTGACAGGAACCAGGAAAAGAGATCACTTTTCTCCTGTTTTAGCTTCTTTGCATTGGCTTCCAGTAAAATCCAGAATAGAATTTAAAATCATTCTTCTCACCTACAAAGCTCTTAATGGTCAGGCACCATCTTATCTTAAAGAGCTCATAGTACCTTACTACCCCACCAGAGCACTGCACTCCCAGAATGCAGGGTTACTTGTGGTTCCTAGAGTCTCCAAAAGTAGACTAGGAGCCAGAGCGTTCAGCTGTCTAAAATGGGAATTGTTGGGCTTCTGTAAATAACATCACAGAGTACGGTCTAGACCTGCTCTTTTATGAAAAGCGCTGTGAGATAACTGTTGTTGTGATTTGGCGCTATATAAAAAAAAAATTTAATTGAATTAATATCTACTTCTCATCATTAACACTGAGTACAGATGTGGTGTGTAGTCCACGTGCAGGGTAACCTCAAGTTAACCACGAACAAAACCTGCCTGGAGCAGTTCAGAGATGCGGTGTAAATTGCCATGGCAACAGACCTCGGGTAACACCTTTCGTAGTACGGGTTAACCAGGAAGTTACACCCGACATCATAAAGTTAGTCCTGAAGTTACCTGGATAAGCCAGTAATATAACGAAAGTTTTTATATCCCTTTAGGTGATTTAAATTAGCCAATTTCACATAGACTACACCACTGCTGCTGGAGATGTTTAAGGTTATTTTAACTCCTTACAACTAACTTCTTGCATTGGTTGCACTGGCCTAAATGAAAAATCTAGGTGCACCGCTACAAAATGTAAAAAAAAAATTTTCACTGCACTTTTAGCGCCATGCTGTATAATGAGTAATAAACAACCTCGTAACAGGCAACTTTCTTTGCTGTAGAATACACAAAATTGTCGTTAGATTAATTGACTTGAAAAATAATCGGCTGCGATTGGTCTGTTGACTGAAGCGAGTGACATGCACATCCGTGAAAAAAAAGGCACCGATACAGCAAAGGTTAAATGGCAGCGAGCCAAACTCAAACCTTCCTGATCTTCTCCCAGTTCTCTTTTGTCTGACCTTCAGCTGCATTTCTCTCCGTGGCGAGTCCGACTGACTATGTTTTAAACAATTAGTGCATAGGCTCATCTGTATGGGCGGAGATACTGAGCACATCACACACACCTTCTCTGTTTTATTAAAACGTGCACAGTTATGTATTCGCACATGACGACATCGCGATTGCTGTTAGATTAATTGTGCAGTATAGATAAAGACATTTCCTCCATAAATTGGTGCAGAAAATGTCTCCAGAATGCAGGAAATTAAGTGTTTAAAACTCAAAATCTTCAGGGGAGGAGCCCCAGCCCCCCAATCGTATATTTTAATCACGAATATTTCTTTAAATAGTATTAAAAATATCTTCCAGCCTTGTTCTCGTGACCCCAATATTCTGGATTATCACGTCGCTTATGCTAAGTGTTTAATCACAACTTTAATCTGAGCCCTGAAATGTCCCCACCACTGTTCAACACAAAGGAACTCCTGCTGCATGTATTACTGAGTGCAGTGCTGCTTACTGGACGTCCCTCTGGGACGGGAGGACAAAAATCACAGTACTACAAAAAACCACGGTCCAACAGTAAAATGCAGCATTAATGCAGCAGGAATATTAATCCAGAAACATCAGATATAACAGAGAAACACTTACAGGAACATTTTACTGCACTGTGAGTACTTTTACTGCAGTAAAGGCAGTTTACAGTGAGAATAAGCAGTAAAGTGTACAAACCTGCTTCAGGCTTGAAAACAGCGTCCAGTAGTTTGCGTTGTCCACAAAGTTCCTCCTCGTACTCTGCTATCGTTCTTTCAAACAGCTCAAATATCTCTTCAGCAGCCGCACTTAGTCGCTGCTGGACAAAAGCTCTCAGCGTTTGGACTTTAGACATGTTTACAGCAGCTTTTCCTCCAGACACACTCCGTTACAGACACGCAGCTCACTTTGATAAAATACTGAGCTCCGGCTACTTCCTGCTAACAAGCTACTCTAACTTCATTAGCTGTTTCAGAAAGCAGGTTTAACAAACTCTGACCTGAAACTCTGAGTTTTCGGTTCCAGAACAGCTGATCAGAACCAGTTCACTCTGAGTATGTTGAGCCTGATGGAAGCACGTGCGTGGCGATGAAACAAAGCCTCATCAATGGCGCTCCGAGACCACGATTCTTCTTCTTCTTCTATTTCTGGCGACTTGTACCCAGATGGAGCAGCATTATCGCCACCTACTGTCTTGACTGCAGCACTCACAAGTTCCAGATGGATGTTTTCCAACAAGGTGCAGAGATGCATTTAACTTTGTGTGACCCAGTTCTGCTGAATTGACTGTTCCTCCTCACTTTCTGCTGAATCTAAATATCTTCCTTTATTTCTATTATCCCATAAACTCTGCGCTGCATCTTAACTTTGCTTTGATCTCCTCTTTGCTAACTGGTCCTGCCGCCTCTGCCTGATTTACTTTCTACCTGTTTTTAGCTAATGTGTGCCGGGACCCATAGAAACTGAACATCGGTCCCCAGACTACTCACTCTGTATAAAGATATCAATATTTCAAACAATATATCCTCCCTACATTTTGACATTGTACTTTTGAGACGACCCAGAGCTGCGCTTGAATCTGAACAAATGATCATTCTCATTGGTTTGACTTCCTCTATCCGCTGTAGTGCAAACAAGACCTCCGTCATTTCTGCTGCAGACACCGATAAATGGCAGGTTCGTCTTTCAAACACCTTAATTTTTGCTCAACAGACTTATTATAAACTAATGAGTCAGAAAGTTCATCCATCCAGAGTTTCATCTTCAGTCTGATGAAGGTGAAGTTTCTGCAGGTTCCTTCCTCAGTCTGATCTTCTTCCTCTCTCTGGTTGTTCATCTTCGTCAGTGCTGAAGATGATACTGTCACGCTTCAGATAAGACCCAGGAATAGACTGGAGACAAAAGCTGGTTCTCAGAGATTTATTGAGTCAAGGAGCTGGCGGTGGCTGCGGGGATCGGGGCAGGCAGAGCTGGCAGGCGAGGAAGCTGATGGGGTCCAGGCAGAGAGGCGGACGGGTAACTGGCAGGAGAGTGAGATCCAGGAGGCGGGGAAGGTGAGTTGGTCACAGACGGGTCCGGTAGAGATCCTGAGCACAAGAAAAACAGGTTAGTTGTCAGCTTAACAAACAGAGTACAGGTATAGTTCCTGTAATGGGAATTCCAAACATATTGCATGTAACCCTGGACTCACAGAGACTCATCTGAATCTGTGTAAACGTAACAGTCAAATATTTCTGTTCTCTGTGGTATCCAGACTTCAGGGACAACGTGTCTCTGTGGGATGATAAGATTGACCCTAAAACTGGATAAATAACAGGCTCACGGAGCTCTGCTCACTCATTCCAGCACACATGTACACGGCGTATTTGTTTTGCTGTGAGTCCTTCTGCAGAAGACTTGAATAAATTTCACAAAAAGACAAGTGTTTGCCTGAGCTGTTTATTTAAACACGCAATTCCCACCACATTCCTAACCAAACGAGCTGGTAGCCAAGACAAAAGGGTCCAAAACCAAAACTGCAGCCACACCCAGGGGGAAAAAAACACACAAACACAAGGCAGTCTTCCACAAGTCAGGGTTAGGTCGCAGCAGGGGGGGCGTGACAGATCCAGTGGAGAAGGACGCCGACCGGTGACCTGGAGACGTGTGTTCAAACCTCGGCTCTGCTTGAGGTACATGACAAACCTTCAAACTGAACTACAAAAACAAAACTCCAAACAAACAAACAGCAGGTAAGGTCATTTATATTTCCTCATGTGGCAGACGCTTTTATCCAAAGCGACTTACATTTGAGGAACAACATACAAGCATCAACAGAGCATCAACTACAGATCTACAACTGACAAAACATGCTAGTAAGAGCAGCAATACATACTAGTGAGAGCTCACAGTACATATCACATCAATGGGGTAAATACCGAGGGAAGGAAGTAAGAGTTAACAAAAAGTGCAATCAATACAAGATCATTGTAGGGGATAGAAGAAGAAGAGCACAGGAAGTGCATGTTAGAGGTTAGGAGTTAGAGGTGTTATCAGAGGAAGAAGACGCCCCTGCTCTGATGGCGTGCGGTAGCTCGTTCCACCATCATGGTGTCACAGATGAGAACAGGGACTGGGATTGCTTTGTGTGAAGGGATGGCAGAGCCAGGCGGCGTTCGTTGGAGGAGCGTAGCGGCAGAGAAGGAACGTAAGTTTGTATTATGGAGTGTAGGTAGATGGTGCAGACCCAGTAGTCACTCTGTATGCAGCATTAGTGACTTGAATTTGATTCTGGAGGCCACGGGGAGCCAGTGGAGGTCACTGAGTAATGGAGGGACATGAGTCCTTTTGGGCTGATCAAAAACCAGACGCGCTGCTGCGTTCTGAAACATTTGTAAGGGTTTCACTGCACAAGCTGGAAGACCTGCTAGGAGGGCAGAGAGATAACCACGGCCTGTACCAGAAGCTGGGTGGCGTACTGAGTGAGGTAGGGCCTGATTTTTCTGTGAAATGTGGTTTGAAATGAAGGTGACTGTTGTTCTGAATGCACCAGGACACCAGTGCTGGTGCATTCAGAACAACAGTCACCTTCATGGTCAATCTCCCACCTGAGATGAGTGTATAAAAAACAACAAGCGATACATTCATCCATCGTCAACTGCTTGTCCTGTGTACAGGGTCCTGTGTACCTTCTTGCTGTGAGGCGACAGTGCTAACCATTGCACCACTGTGCTGCCCAACAAGTGATACACTGTAAAAAAAACACAAAACAAAAGAAAACGCGATACACTGTAAAAAAGAAAGACAAAGAACAAAAGTAACCAGGTTACAGAAGTGATTCCGTCAGAGAGACAACACAAGGAATGTATGACACACCTGTTGTAGAGTAGTACATGTTAGCAGAAATGTTCCTTGTCGTTGCCTTCAGTCAGTCAGACTGCATGCTTTGATAAAAGTCACCATAATCTCTGTTTTTAGCACAGGCAGGGACATTTTGGCACATTTATAAAAAGAACGTCTCTCACCAAGTACGATTTGGTTCCTTCATTTGTACCAAAGAGCTGATAAAAGGAATCGGACCATTGAATGTAACATTACTATTTGAAAATGAATTACCTGTTTGACGCCCCCTGTGTAAGAGGTATGATATGGTGGTGAGCTGTGGTTCAGGACAAACTCAGCTAAGCAGTTTTCTCTTTATAAACAGCAACAGCTCTGGAATAACTTTACGAAACTCAGATGCAAAATCTGCTCTTTGCACACTAATACAGATAATCTGCATGTTTCCTTGTGTACTTTGAGTCACATTCACAGTAAAAACAACAACTGAAGTCAAAACTTAAGAGGTACCAACAAACCAAGCCTCTCTCTGCTTCAGATAAAGGTTTGTTAACTTGTCATCAGCTGTGGAACGAAGGAAAACCAATTTTCAGGTCTCTGTTTGCTGCCAGCTGCTGGTAGAGAGGGGGAGGATTGAAAGAGGAGCAGAGAGGAGGGTGGAGGAGCAATAGAGGAGGAGATGTAGAATAAACTGGTGACTCTTAACAGTAACAGTAAGTAACTAGCTTATCCCTGAAGGTTATCCAGAGCATGTTCACTCTGAAAAACAGAGCGCTTTCTGAGTTAAGCAACTAATTATCTTAAAGTGGTGTGAAACAGGCTTTGAGGTACGTTTCCTCTCTTTAGTGGGTGATAATGGCGCATAGATAAAATGCCTGCCTTTGGTGTGGGAGACCTGGGTTTAATTCCCACTGTGACCCATCCACCATTGTGTCCCTGAGCAAGACACTTAACCCCTCGTTGCTCCAGAAGCAAGCGACCTCTGACATGAATAACAATTGTAAGTCGCTTTGCATAAAAGCGTCAGTTAAATGTAATGTTAAGCCATAACCCTGACCAAGTAGTTTTGTTTCCTAACCAAATTGTAGTTTTATTTTGAAAGTATAATCCCTGTTGCATTTTGTTGCTAACTTGACCGCAGAGCCCTACCTGTCGAAAAAAGTCAGTAAAGGGTGTTGAACAATCGTGTATATATGACAAGTTGGGAGTGAGAATGTGTTGGTCTGCCATGCCAGACGGTTCTCATCTCAGGGCATCAAATACCAAAGCTTTCAGAAAAAGTGACAAAGCATAGTTATTTGATCTAATATTCACCTCACACAGAAGCTAAAGGCTATGTTTAGCGTCTGTGTGAGATGAATGATTTGTGTTTCCTCTCCAGGTGAAAGTGGATGTGAGTTGAGCAGCATGAGTCAGTGTGAGGACAGAGAGGAGGGAGTCCCTCCCTCTAAAAGCACTCTGTGTGGGGAACATGACAGCCAGACCAAAGCTCAGAGGTGAGATGAGGATCTCTAACTGTCCAGGACTCAAATCACTCCACCATCATTATTCACTCTCAAAGCTCTGTGTGTGTTGTGTTGAAGCCCAGAGCAGCAGCAGGGACCAGACTCTGCTGGACCTGGACCTGGACCTGAGCCCAGCTGTGTGTCCTTCAAGAGTGACGAGTCCATGCACACACCACTAATTTTCAAAGGATCACTTACAGAGTAAGTCAACATCAAGTAACTTCATAATGTCACCAACATTACAGAACATTTGGAGGAACAAATTCCTTCCTTATTAACAAGAAGCACAGGATTTGAAACTTCCCATTACTTTCTCATTGGCTTATTTGAACAAGAATCAAGGACTATGGCCAATTGCTGTCTGAGTGGCAGCAGCAGCGATATGTCAGTAAAACAAGAGGAATAATCTCAGTGTGATCCACCTCCACATGTTCACTCTCAAAGAAAGCATTCTACTAAAAACACATTCTGCTCTTCAGAAAGTAGTCTAAGCGTCGCGAGGACCAGTCTGGCGTGCTGGTTGTCATGGATAGCGAGGGCTCATCGACTAAACTACATGAAAAGTTTTAGGGCCAACTTGAACAGCAAATGCTGTTTTTTAACAGAGAAGTCAGCTAACAGTCGACGCTGCAGCAAATACAAGTCACTTCTATTTCACCTTGTGTTTGTTGGTTTGTGTAACAGCTGAAATAACTTCTGGAGAGAATGCTAACACTATGCAGACCATTTACAAAAGCAATAGAGAGGTCCAGACCTCAGTGGTAGCTACAGCGGTGCATGTTCTGAATATGTCACAGTGAGCTTTACAGCCAACACACGTCTAATTTTCCACGTCAGCATTCAGTGTCTTTCACAGCATAGAATTCATGAAAGTTGTTACATTTCAGTTTGGGCAGACTCAGATGTGGACAGTGAAGACAACAGTAGTAGTGTAAATAAAAATCCTTAATGAACAAACAGCTGATGATGACAGGAGGCAGGCAGGTTGGAGATTCCAAGGTATGGCAGGTATTTGCAGAGGTGGCTTGAGGTGAGTGGTGAACAAAAGGCACAGGAATCCTGCAGCACAAGAAAACTCATCTAAGCAAAAAAGCACTAGGCAACGATGAAGTATCCAGGGCATTAAAAAGCAACGCCGCGTTTGTAGTAGGAATGTGTTGACTAGGCTTAACGTGACAGAGTGGCAGGAAAACACGGGAATTAAAGAAGGAAGTAGATGAGGTGATTGGATTCAGGTGACTTGATATGCCAGATGCCTAGAATGGTAATCCACATTCTCCTCCGCATGGGAGGTGGAGAACAAGGAAACAGAAAAAAATAACTACCGGCTGCTGCAAAGGGAATTATTTTTCGTGGGAATTTTTATTAAACCTGTGTGTTTATTTTTTATCATCGTTATTCTTTCCATACATTTATATTGTCACATGTGAAGCTGCCCAGTATAACCAGTCTTCAGCTCTTGGCTTCAGTTGAACATTTTCTCCACACACACGTTCTGACTGTTGAGCAGCTCCAAAGCGACTGCCTTTACCTTGTGTCTGTCTCTGTGTGGACAGACATAATGTGAGCTAACTCTTCATGATTCCTCCACAGAGTCCACCAGGAGAGCTCAGAGGTTCCCAGTGGTCAGTCTGCCCAGCAGCATCAAACACACCTGGACTCCATATTTATGGTCTGTACATGTACAACAACTACTTTTCCATCTATTCTGTTCACAATAATCTCCACGCTGCACTTTTTAGACCAGTGGATTGTCAGTCTGTCCAACATGGATCTGATGTTTGGTTCCATGATTTGACTTTGATTGTGTCCTTCATATAATATTCTGTTCCAGCTGCTGGAGGAGAACATTGTCACTTTTGTGAAGAACGAGCTGAAGAAGATCCAGAAGGGTCTGAGTTCAGATTACCCAGAATGCTTAGAGAGTCAGAGGGAGGATGAGGAGGTGTTGGACGGTGAGGAGGAAGAGCAGAGGAGGAGCAGCAGAGAGGCATTTCTGAAGATCACACTGCACTTCCTGAGGAGAATGAAGCAGGAGGAGCTGGCTGAGCGTCTGCAGAGCAGTAAGAGGATTTCTCTAAAGATTTAAGCTGCTGGATAAACGGGACATTTACTGATGGCTCAACAGATGGAGGGAAACATGGTTAGATAAGGAAATGAAACTGTCACATGGACTTTATCAATCACTGATTGATCTGTTTTGTTGTGTCTTCATTCAGGAAGTCATTCTGCAGTCTGTCAGCGTAAATTTAAATCTAAGCTGAAGAAGAAGTTCCAGTGTGTGTTTGAGGGGATTGCTAAAGCAGGAAACCCAACCCTTCTGAACCAGATCTACACAGAGCTCTACATCACAGAGGGAGGGACTGCAGAGGTCAATGATGAACATGAGGTCAGACAGATTGAAACAGCATCCAGGAAACCAGCCAGACCAGAAACAACCATCAGACAAGAAGACATCTTTAAACCCTCACCTGGAAGAGATGAACCAATCAGAACAGTGATGACAAAGGGAGTGGCTGGCATTGGGAAAACAGTCTTAACACAGAAGTTCACTCTGGACTGGGCTGAAGACAAAGCCAACCAGGACATACAGTTCACATTTCCATTCACTTTCAGAGAGCTGAATGTGCTGAAAGAGGAAAAGTACAGCTTGGTGGAACTTGTTCATCACTTCTTTCCTGAAACCAAAGAAGCAGGAATCTGCAGCTTTGAAGAGTTCCAGGTTGTGTTCATCTTTGACGGTCTGGATGAGTGTCGACTTCCTCTGGACTTCCACAACAATGAGGTCCTGACTGATGTCACAGAGTCCACCTCAGTGGATGTGCTGCTGACAAACCTCATCAGGGGGAACCTGCTTCCCTCTGCTCGCCTCTGGATAACCACACGACCTGCAGTAGCCAATCAGATCCCTCCTGGGTGTGTTGACGTGGTGACAGAGGTCAGAGGGTTCACTGACCCACAGAAGGAGGAGTACTTCAGGAAGAGGTTCAGAGATGAGGAGCAGGCCAGCAGAATCATTCCCACATCAAGACATCACGAAGCCTCCACATCATGTGCCACATCCCAGTCTTCTGCTGGATCACTGCTACAGTTCTGGAGGAGGTGTTGGAGACCAGAGAGGGAGGAGAGCTGCCCAAGACCCTGACTGAGATGTACATCCTCTTCCTGGTGGTTCAGTCCAAACTGAAGAACGTCAAGTATGATGGAGGAGCTGAGACAGATCCACACTGGAGTCCAGACAGCAGGAAGATGATTGAGTCTCTGGGAAAACTGGCTTTTGAGCAGCTGCAGAAAGGCAACCTGATCTTCTATGAATCAGACCTGACAGAGTGTGGCATCGATATCACGGCAGCCTCAGTGTACTCAGGAGTGTTCACACAGATCTTTAAAGAGGAGAGAGGGCTGTACCAGGACAAGGTGTTCTGCTTCGTCCATCTGAGTGTTCAGGAGTTTCTGGCTGCTCTTCATGTCCATCTGACCTTCATCAGCTCTGGTGTCAACCTGCTGGCAGAAGAACAATCAACCTCCCGGTGGTCTAAACTGTTTGGAGACAAATCAAAATATCTCTACCAGAGTGCTGTGGACAAGGCCTTACAGAGTCCAAATGGACACCTGGACTTGTTCTTTCGCTTCCTCCTGGGACTTTCACTGCAGACCAATCAGAATCTTCTACGAGGCCTGCAGACACAGACAGGAAGTGGCTCAGAAACCAACCAGGTAGCAGTCGAGTACATCAAGAAGAAGATCGAAGAGACTCCCTCTGCAGAGAAAATCATCAATTTGTTCCACTGTCTGAATGAACTGAAGGATGGTTCTCTAGTGGATCAGATCCAACAGTCCCTGAGTTCAGGAAGTCTCTCCACAGATGAACTCTCTCCTGCTCAGTGGTCAGCTCTGATCTTCATCTTACTGTCATCAGAAAAAGATCTGGACGTGTTTGACCTGAAGAAATACTCTGCTTCAGAGGAGGCTCTTCTGAGGCTGCTGCCAGTGGTCAAAACCTCCAAGAAAGCTCTGTAAGTGGGATTAATTCATCATTCAAAACTTAAAAAATAAAAAAAAAACTTTTACTACTGTCTCTCCAGACTGAGTGGCTGTAACCTCTCAGAGAGAAGCTGTGAAGCTCTGTCCACAGTTCTCAGCTCCCAGTCCTCTAGTCTGAGAGAGCTGGACTTGAGTAACAACAACCTGCAGGATTCAGGAGTAAAGCAGCTGTCCGTTGGACTGGAGAGTCCACACTGTACACTAAAAATGCTCAGGTCAGGATTCCGTAAGCCCGTTCAACTGATGACTATTGAAAATGTTATGTTTTCTTATTCTTTATTTTTTAAGTCACATTTTTGTTTTGTTTGTGCTAAAAGTTAATGTCTTGGTCCTCTGACTTTTCGTCTAGCGCCATCATCAGGTCAACAATTTAATTTGTCCAATACTTTGGTATATGACCAAATACCTGCAGAACTAATGACATTCATCAGCCTCAGTTTTACTTTATGTTTACTTTTAATTACTAAATTAGCAACTGACATTTTACCTGCCAAACGTTAATGCTAAATGTGAACAGTCTAGATTTAACTATGTATTTGGAGACAGTTTACTCCTGTATCTAACCAGCACAGCAGGTTCCTCAGATGATCTGCCATGTGTGTTGTTTTTTGTGTTTTCAGGCTGTCAGGCTGTCTGATTACAGAGGAAGGCTGTGTTTCTCTGGCCATTCCTCCCATCTGAGAGAGCTGGACCTGAGCTACAATCATCCAGGAGACTCAGGAGTGAAGCTGCTGTCTGGAGGATCCTCACTGGAGACTGGACACTTTCAGGTATGAAGAGGCCTGCTGCAGCCAAAGTCTGACAGAAGAGGTCCTTCACACTTGTAGGAAACCTTTTTTCTTTGATCCGAAGAGAAACACTGGTTAAACATAAAATGTGATATTTGTGTAGGAGGTCTGCAAGGAACAATGATAATAATTCATGCAGTTTGGTTAGATCAGATTTGGCAATCCATTCTCACTCCCCGACTCATCACATATGGACATTTGGTCAAGCCACTTCGGCGTCAGTTTGTAACGCACTGGGGATCCCTGTAGCGTCATAGTTCAAAGCAGTGGGAGAAGCCCTGTAGGGCCAGAACCCAGACTTTAAAAAAGGAGATCAGTGTTTGCGTTCTGTGGGAAACAAAGTCAACATTAAATTTTTTTATTTGACTTACGGAATTGACGTAACTTACTTGCGTGTTAACTGATGTACGTAGTTATTTTAACCCAAAACATGATATTTTCCTAACCTTAACCAAGTAGTTTTGTTGCCTAAACCTAACCAAGTACTTTTTGTGCACAAAAAAAATGTTTCATAACTTTAACGTGCCGTTTCAAAATGGCGATGTTTCAAAACGCTAGCGTTTTAGTTTAGTCTAACAGGACATTGCATATTTGCTGTTACTAAGCGTTGCTAACTTGACGTGGAGCTCTAAACGTCTAAAAATGACAGTAAAGGGGTACCCAGGACGTTTTCAAGCGAGACCAAAGGGCCTTGACCAAGCATCAATATGTGACGAGTCAGGAGTGAGAATGTGTTGGATTTTGAACTGTCTCATTTAAAAAACACTTTATTAAACACTTGCTGGGGCACCACTTTAATAACAGGTTAATTAAAGCAAATTAATCAAAACCCAATTATTAAATCGATCAGTAGATTGACCTTGTCTTCTACTACAATGAAAACACACAGACAAGTTCTTGCGGATTAAATGAGGATATTTAGTTTAGCTAAATACTGAATAACAGAATAAATAAAGGACTCAGAAGGAACATAACAGATGAATAGCAGATATTGTGATGAAATAAACCTGATCTTATTGGTGTCAGTGAAGTATGTCCTCTGATGGTGACAGTGGTAAGATGCTAATGTAACGCTAGGGCACTTGTCTAAATAGGAATTAATATATTTAGTTTGACATCAATTCTTTGTTACAGCAAAAAACATTGTTCAGCCTACTGTTTTGAAGCACTGGCATAGATGAGATACTCCCAGTGTTTTTTTTTTGCCGTTGTGAGTAGGGTTCAGGCCGAGTGCAGCTTGAGGGGTAGTCATGCTCCGAGGTGACTGCTTGAGTTGGTACCTGAGTGGATAAGGTAGTACTTAACACAGCCGACTACCAGAACAAAGTCAACACACTACTAATGGACACAAACATGTATGAGACATTGAGACGAGACCCAACCAGCGGATACAAGAAAAAGGCCATAGAATGTCTACAACAGTTACAGAAGGACAACACCATCACCGTGAACAATATTACCGTTTGTATCCTGGAGAAGCCATTCCATGCATTTATGGACTACCCAAGATACACAAAGAAGGAGCCCCACTCAGGCCGATTAGCAGCAGCATTAACTCGGTCACCTACAACATTGCCAAACACATTTCCACCATCTTAGCTCCTTTGGTGGGAAACACGCCTCACCACGTCAAAAACTCTATTGACTTTGAGTTCAAGGACTAAAACTGGATCCAGATGAAACCATGGTATCCTATGACGTGACTTCTTTGTTCACCTGCATCCACACCATAGAGGCAGTAGAAACCGTTAGGAAACGGCTAACACAAGACAACACCCTGGACAACAGAACTAGCCTCAGCCCTGACCAAATCTGTAAATTACTCCTACCTCTGTCTAAACACCACCTACTTCCAGTACAACGGTGGATTCTACAGACAGAAGCATGGCTGTGCCATGGGCTCACCGGTATCCCCGATTGTGGCAAACATCTACATGGAAGAAGTGGAGAATAAAGCCCTCAACTCCTTCAGAGGAACAGCACCGAGCCACTGGTACAGATATGTGGACGACACCTGGGTCAAAATTAAAAGTCAGGAAGTGCAAGCCTTCACAGAACACATCAACTCTGTGGACAGTAACATCAAGTTCACATGAGAAGATGTTCATAACAACAGTTTGGCCTTTCTGGACTGCGCTGTACACATTGAAGAGGACGGAGCCTACAGATTGGTGTTTACAGAAAACCCACACACACAGACCAATACCTACTGTTCGATTCCCACCACCCACTGGAGCACAAGCTAGGGGTCATGAGAACACTGCACCACAGAGCGGAAAACATACCAAAAAGCGCCCAAGCAAGAGAGAAGGAACAGAACCACCTGAAGGGGGCACTTACAGCCTGTGGATACCCTAAATGGACCTTTGTGAAAACAGCCAAAGATCCAAGAAGAACAAAACTACAGGGGAGGAAAAGAAGGTCAAACGCAACAACATTGTGATTCCATACGTGTCTGGAGTATCAGAGAAACTCAGGAGGATTTTCAACAAACATAACATCCCTGTGTTTTTTAAACCCAAGAACACACTAAGACAGATGCTGGTCCACCCCAAAGACCGCACACCCAAACACAAGAAAAGCAATCTAGTGTATGCGGTCCAATGCAGTGAGGAATGCACAGACCTGTATATTGGGGAGACTAAACAACCACTACACAAACGCATGGCTCAACACAGAAGGGCCAACTCCTCAGGTCAAGACTCTGCTGTCTACTTACATCTGAAGGACAGAGGACACTCGTTTGAGGACCACCAGGTGCACATTTTAGACAGAGAAGATGGACGGTTTGAAAGAGGTGTCAAGGAAGCATCTACACCAGGGTGGAGAAGCCGTCATTGAACAGGGGAGGGGGTCTACGCCACCACTTATCCCCCACTTACAATGCTGTCCTTTCATCACTTCCCAGGAAACTCAACAAACGTAACCTATTGGCCTCAGGTGAAGATACCAACGATGGTCGTTCAGTCTTGGCCTCAGGTAGTCTCAACGACTGTAACGACTGTCGTCACAGCAACAAGGAACACTAACGAACCAGCGGTATCGATGACCCGGGATAACGACCCCACTGAGGTTAAATAGCTGATCCAACGAAGGTTAAAATCAAGGGCAACTGGACTTAGTTGAAGACACTGGAAGTTACTTGGAAGATCCAGTTGCCCTTGATTTTAACCTTCGTTAGATAACTATGACCTGGATGACTGAGAATCTTCATGGACATCTTAAATAGCTGAGTTTCCCTGCCAGTCAGTCAGAACTGAAGAAGTCCTTTGGATGAGGGACGAAACGTCTTCCAGTATCTTCAACCAAGTCCAGTTGCCCTTGATTTTAACCTTCGTTGGATGAGTGGATAAGGTTTCCTGGCCAGTCTGGCAGTCTTGTTTCAGGGCCAATGGCAAAGGTCTGGGCCAACACATTGCATGGCACAGTTCTCACAAAGATGCAGGATTCAGTGTTTCTTCTTGTGACAACCTGCACCTCTCAGGTTCCACCACTCATGAACACCGCCCCTTCATACTCACTATGTAGGCAGACCTTCTCTTCATTCAGTGGTGGAGGATGATTGTTTACTGAATTGCTTTTTTAGCTGAATAAATTCCACAAAATAATAAACTCAAATTAAAGCTGCAAGCAGTGTTAAAGCTGCACGTCAGGGTGTGAGGCGGCCACGTTTTGTCAGAAACGGCTTACTTCCTGGTACCAGCAGGTGGCGCTATGACGTTGAGTGAACAAAAACTCACAGATAGCACAACTTTCATCATCAATGCCTTTAGAATGCCCAGTAGAACATTTAAGTTGATCCGATTAATTTCCTAGGAGGAGTTTGTTAAAGTACGGACCTTGTAAAAGGCCATAAATGGGCTGTAATTGCACATTCAAATCAAAAGAGCTGACTTCCTGTCTGATTTCAGGTACGGCTCCAAGAGGCTTTTTTTACTCCAAAAGTTTTGCTATGACATTGTGTGTTTGTTGGCATACGGATGTGTTCAGGGCAGGACTCTCATCCTACATGTACAGTTTGGTGCAGATCTGAGCATGCACACTGAAGTTATGACAACTTCCTGTGCCTTAGGAACTTAGGGCTGCTCTGTACGTGGCGCTAGCGAGCCATTTTGCCACGCCCATGCGCAAAACCCATAAAATATATCATTTTTCGCCACGTCTGAATTTTGTGCAAAGTTTGAGTTTTCGAGTATGATTAGGCCCCTAAAACTGAGGTTACTTTGCCAAAAAAAAGAAAGAAAATTAAAGCTGTAAGCAGCATTGGGCGGGCCCTCGGAGCTCCAGAATATGCAGCACGGCAGCCTCACGCCCCGACGCACTGCATAATCTGGAGCTCCGCCGGTGTGGCTGTGAATTTGCTACGCGCTTCAGACGCTGCTTGATGGCGTTATACGTCACTTCCTGTGTCCCTTTTGTGGCGCTACATAGCACTTGGCGCTATGTCTAGAAATTAATATTGACGTGTAGATGTATTCGGGGCGAGACAGTTATCAAGCACATAAAGTTTTGTGCAGATGTGAGCATGTACACTGAAGTTATAAAAACTTCCTGTGTCATGGCGAATCATCGACACCACGGACATGCCCATTGACGAATACTCACTTGAATTGGAGGTAATCACTGTGCGGCCTATGAATGGGCATTGTTCATGAGTGGTGCAACCTGAGAGGTGCAGGTTGTCACACTCTGTTCTAACCTTCGTTATGGTGGGAAAACAACAACACTACCAATTTCTTCTCCTAGGCTTATAATTCCGTTAACTAGATAAAACTAAAAAGAGAGAAATAGCATGCTATAAAACTTGCCAGACTTAGTGGTACAAAATAGTCAAAAATAAGTGAGACAACTCTTCAGTTGATTTTGAGGCATTTAAAGTGTCACGGTTGTGTCAAAAAGTGAAAACACTTACTAGAGTTCCAAAGTCCAAACAGATCCAAAAGGAATGTTCAATGAAATAAGGTATCCAGACAGAAACCGAAAATTCAAACGGAAAGTAAAAACAACAGTAGTTCAGGCAGGGAATCAGGCTAATGCAGAGAACTGGGTACATGCAACATAAAGATGAGGACACAACAAGGAGACACATCAGGTAATCAGGACAACCGGAAGCAAAACTAGACGCTGATACCCGACACAGACGATTTCACAATAAAACAGGTAAAGTAAAGCAAGTCGCAACCAACCAGGACGAAAGTAACAGAATACAACGGAACGCATGTATAAATAACAGACAAATCCTACACAGAACAGGAGCACAGTACTAGAACACAGGTGCAGGGAGGAAAACAACAACTAGCAAACACGGGGAAATGTCAAAATGACAATGAAACACAACATCATAACAATCCAAAGCAAGACTGATACATGACAAATACAGAACACAAAACCAAAACCTTAACACACAGTTGTGCGCTGACTTCAGGTGAGGCACAAATAAACTTGAAGAAGATCTAAGAAAGCTAGAAAAAAGATGTCAGCTCAAGGGGGTTTTAGGGCCTGCCTAAAGCTAAAATGATGGTAAAGCTCTTTAGCCAAATGAGGCAGAGTTTTAGTTTTCTCGCTAAAATATATATAAACTATATTCTTTGTCTTATGGGTCATGTGGTGTGGAACCGTGGTCTTTCCCAGTTTCCAGACTAGTAATTTCAATTTACAACCCCA
>NW_024043351.1:0-15719 GCF_014851395.1 Micropterus salmoides | reverse complement strand
TTCCACAAAGTGAAATATTTCAGGCCTTTTGTTGTTTTAATCTTGATCATTATGGCTTACAGCTCATGGAAATTAAAAATCCAGCCTTCACTCTCAGACACCTTTATTGATTCAGCAGCACCTTCAGGACTCCTTCCATACAGCTGGTAAGTGGGGTTTTGCAGCGCTGTGCTTTTTGTTGGATGTATTTTACAAGAACGACGTGAAGAGAGCATGCACAGTTGTTTATATTGCTGTGTGTAGCCTGTAGAAGTAATCTTACTTAAATTAAGTAAATTACTTCTGTCCACAGAAATATAAACAATAGTGCTCTGTTCACTTCATTCTTACAGTTTGAGGTTTCACGGGCCTCAAGAGGTCTGCTCTTATTTTTTGTAATATGACTAAAAACTATTTAAAAACAAAGTTTAGGCCAGTTTGAAGAAGAGTCTGCTACTATTACTTTAAACTATCATTGTTACAGTATTAAAAAAACATAGTGTGCCTTTATAAAATCGTTAAAAAGGCTTGTACTGATACTTATTCCTTCGAATTATACTTATGAGCCCTTTTTTGAATTTTGTCATTCAATTCAGAGCAGTTAAATTAAATTATGTTTTAAAAATGATAAAAGCACTTAATACAACAGTAACAGTTTACAACAGCAAAACAAAGGCTTTGCCATCGACGTCTCCAGGTCATTTTCCATACACTTTAATCAAAAATATTATATCATTATTATGAAAACACATTCATAATAATTAATTATTTTAAATGCAAAACACATCCACCATCCTGATGAACAGCTGGAAAAATACTGTAGGCTATGTCTGTAATTAGGAACACAAAAATTCAAAAATATCCAACAAGATGAAAGAGCTCACTGTACAGGCAGCACATCCACCCGACATTCATCTGTGGAGACATCTTTTGGAGGTGGGCTCACTGGGCTTAGAAATTTAAGCAAAGCACCTTGAGAGGAAAGAAGAAAGGGTTGTATGGTAACCTAGCTTTGCATATTGATTTATTTAGATGATTAGAGAGAACAAATTAACAAAGTTCACAACCACAAATGCTTTCATGAAACAGCATTTACCTAAATGGCAACACCTAGTTTATATTTTCATTTGGTATCATTGCAAACATTTATCTTAAGTAACAATCTTCTCACCTAAAACTTCCTCTTCTTCTTCTTGTCACTTGGTGAAACACGTCATTGTCACAAATAGACCTGAATGAACAAAGTGTGAACTCTGATGGCTGCATCTCATGTTGCTGATCAAGAATTTGGGGTCTCTGTCAGTCACTGTGGATGAGAGAAAACTACATTTCTAAAATATAAAAACTGTCACAGAGTTTTTGGCTGTTTGGACATCGACAAGAAATTCAGAGAGACTGAAATCTAAAACAGACTAAAAGTCACTATGAGGAAGTGACATCATCCTAACCACAGGAAGTAGCTGCTGCGTCTCTCTACTAAAGCACTAGTTTAGAAACTCAGACAGTTCTGAGCACGAGAACAAGAGACAGAAGAAGGAGAGACTCAGAGAATCATGATGGTTGAGTTCAAATGGATTTCTTTATTTCTTCCAGCGGTGCTTCAGTTTACAGGTAAGAATACATATATCACATATATAAATGGAAGGCACATTGTAAAAAATAACTTGATCAATATTATTAAAGATTCTTTATTAGCTACATTTGATTTAACTAAGAAAACCAAATCTGTTGTTTCTAATGTGGTGAGTTTAGTGAACTCTTGGAAATAAGGATAAAGAAATAATCGTCACTAACTATGAACATAACAGACATTTTCTCATTTCACTTTATTTTTCATCATTTTCTCAACAGCAGCAGCTGAAAAACTTCCCCTCTCCTTCACTGTCAGAGTTGGAGATGACGTCACTTTGCCTTGTGAAAATGTGATAGACGGTCAGCAAAACTGTGAAAATACTAGATGGCTCTTTGATGGTTCAGGAAGCAGATCAGTAGTAGAGCTGGTTAATCTTGGGCAGATTGGTGAAAACGCCAAAGCTAAATCAGACAGACTGAGTGTTACAGAGAACTGTTCTCTGGTTATAAAGAAGGTCACAGTCGAGGATGTTGGTCGTTATTACTGTCAACAGTTCATATCAGGACAACAAGCTCCAGACTCTCTGGTTCTTCTGTCTGTTATTATCAGTGAGTATTTCCATCATAATGTTTTCAGCTCAAACTGTCTTGTTAGAACAATATACTGAAACATTACAATAATTATGATCACAGTGATGAAGTTAACTTTACTCTTGTTGTCTTTCTCTCACAATATCTCCATCTTCACCAGTGACTGAACGTAAGGACGCTGATGAGGTGACGTTAACCTGCTCTGTGTCGACATATGAACAGTTCTGTAGACACACAGTGAAGTGGCTGTATGAGGGTAAAGATGTGGACAAAGATAACAAAGACATGAAGACATCACAGTCTGGCTGCTACGCCGCTGTGTCTTTCCTGGATTCTCGTTTTAGTTACAAATCAAAGTCTAACTTGAAGTGTGAAGTGACAGATGGTTACTCTGGAAAAGTGCAGCTGTTCACCTTCAGCCCTCAGTCCTCAGGTGAGAAAACAGGTGAGAATATGCTGAGCTGGTGTGCGTTTCCCGAACAACCACGTAAGGTAACGTTGAACTATGTTGGTACGATGCATCGTTACACAAACAAACATCTGAAATACGACCGTTTCCCTAAACTGTCATACCTTGAACTAATTAGTTTGAGCCAACGTAGGTCGAACTAACATGTTTCCAGGTGTGTTCGTCTGACTTTCACAGCACGAAACTCACAAAACGTCATATTCTGCTAAAATATGTCAGTTGTGACCGATATTAAGTGACATTATTTTGCTAACTTATTATTTAGGCTTTTTATATTATTGTCGTACCGGCAATTACAAAAAAATCAACAATAGTGTTAATGAAATCAACAATATAAATAATATATAACCTAATCATTTTATTTAGCCTAAATATCGGCTATAACTGAGAAGAAAAAATTAAGAACTATTAGCGATTCCAAGACATTTAGTGAAACAGGTTTAGTATCTTTGTGTCAACACTGTAACACTATTATGAATCCCTTGGCATCTGACATCTAGGTTTTGAGAACAGCTCAGTGCGCTAAGTGTCTGAGCTTACGCATGTTCTCTATTGAGACAGATACGACTCCCGTGAGTTCTCTATTTATCTTTGTTATAAAGGCAACGAAAACTCTCAGGGATTTATTCATTACAGTACTTTCATGGATTTTATGCTGTCCCTTTTTATGTTTGTAATGAAGACTAGAGAACACCCATCTTCCCCAGAGGCCCAGAAACGTATACATGTAGGTAATATTAAAAGTCTTGTCTTTACATTCTCCGTTTTGTCCTTTAACCTTTGTACTGGGTGACTAATATTAAATTAAGTTATTGTGAGCAGACGGGTAATCTGTGAGAAAAACACCTGCTGTTTGTAGATGGTCTACACTGAGATACTTAGTAGCCTACTGAATCAATGCAACCCTACCCATGACCCCACAAATACATTTAAAAGTACTTTTACAACTAATTTTTTTTAAATTCACCTTAAACATGTTTGTACAGCAGGATTATCTAACATTCCCTGCTTAAAACACATCACATCCACCTCCTAACACTGCATTTTCTGCTCTCTGTGACGTAGTCACCGTGAACTAAGCTTCTAACCACAGGTCAGGAGCTGTAGTTCCAACTATGCAACTTAACAACAGTTGGTGCGAACGTTCGTCTGAACTATGGTTTCAGGGAACACCTGCGTCGCTTAACGATGGTTCGTACCGTGTAAGTTACCAACTTAGTTACCTCCGTAGTTCCAACTAGGGTTTTAGGAAACAGTTGCGTCGCAACTGCAAAGTTCCAACCAAGGAAGTTGCTACCGCAGTCAGCAACGATGCTTTTGGGAAACACACCCCTGTTCAAGATGATTAAAACCACCAAAACATTTGTTTATTTGATGACTTTTCACAGTGATGAACTTTACTCTTGTTTTCTTTCTCTCGCAATATCTCTGACATCTAAACCAGCAACAACAACAACAACTACACCAACAACAACAACAACAACAACAACAACAACTAAACCAGCAACAACAACTAAACCAGCAACAACAACAACAACAACACAACAACAACAACTAAACCACAACAACAACTAAACCAGCAACAACAACAACTAAACCAGCAACAACAACAGCAACAACAACTAAACCAGCAACAACAACTAAACCAGCAACAACAACAACTGAAAACACAAAATCAACAACCAATGATGCTTCAACAAAACTTCAAGGTAGTAACTCATCTTTCTCTAGAGTCTCTCTGTCTTCCTGTCAGCCTCTTTCTCTCCACATACTGAACTAAAACAAACTTTTTTATTGATTTTATATGTTGATTTAAAGTCATCAAAGTATAAATCATAAAATGGAAAGTGATTACATTCTCTCTCTCTCTCTCCTCTTCTGGAGTCTAAAGTCTGAATGTCAGAGCGACGCTCGGCTGTGGGTGGAGATATTCTCTTATTCAGTCAGTCTCACTCAGTTGTTGTTGCTCAATCCACAAGATCCACTGCTGCTCACAAATCAGACGACTACATTCACAGTTAGCAAAGACATGCAGGAAAACTGTGAGCTGATGAAAGTCTGTGATTCGTTGCTACTTTAGCTGCAGGATTTCAAACAGAACTGAACTGTGCAGTCAAAATGTTTCTAATGTTTTCAGAATCGTTCTGGAGGTTCATCATTGTGTCTGTGGGTTTAGCAGCACTCATAATAATTGTTGTGGCAGTCAACATCTGGACAAGAACTAAAGGTGAGAACATTCACAGATGAAACTCAGAAACAGGAAGTTTTGATAAAGCTGGATTTTCACTGTGGAAACTAAAGTCGACTCTTTCTCTTTTCTTTTCAGGGACAAAAACACAGATGGATGAAAACACAGTGAGTTTATAATGTTTTTACAGTTGGTACTTTACACAGCAAACCAGTGTTTGTGACATCTGTTCTTCATTCTGAAGTGTAGATATAGATAGAAGAAGACAAACAGAAACAGGACTCACTGAGTTGTACTGAAGTGGCAGCAAAGTTCAAAGGATTCATTGCATATAAAAATTAAAATAAAAGAATTTTACATTAAAAAATTAAATGGATGCAAATATTAGATAAACATGACAGTTTAAGTACAACACCAACACAAACTACAGCCTCCAAAGACGCCATAGATCTGAATCAACACGTCTTTGACACAGTGTCAATACAAAGTGAACATTATTCCAGATTAAAGGGTCAGTTCACCTAAATTACATCACATCATGCAGTATTTTCTCACTTAACCTCTAGTAGCTTTAAACAACACAGATAGTTTAGTTTTATTTCCAAAAACAACGTCCACGTTACTGTACTACTATAAAATCTAGTTCCAATGCAAACTGTCCAGCAGCCAGTCAGATAAAGATCAGATCAGACAGTAACTAATGGTGCGTTCAGGGTCTGCTGACTGTGAACTGTGTTCAGTTTCAAAACATCAGCAGTAAACTGGGAGGAACATTTTGGATTTGGGGTACCACATAAACACTCCCTCTCTGGTCAGTCAGCTGCAGGAACATGTGACAGATTGGGGTAGCCTACTTTATATTACTCATATATTTATTTATTTTACTTGAATTAGTTAATTTCCTTCTGCTTGTCCTTCGTTACCACAGAAACACTTCCTCTCTCAGTGGCAGAAACATGTAACAGTAGCTGACGGTGCGTTCAGGTGCTGTCAGGTTATTTCTTATCTCCTTGTGTTAAATGTGGGTCAGTGATGTGAAAGCTGTCAGTTAAAGTGTGTCAGAGTGAGGGTTTGTTTGTGTTTCACAGGTGAATAATGATGAAGATGAAGATGATGGTGTGGTGAACTATGAAAACGATGGAGACCCTTCTGCCTCTGTCAGACTCCACTGATCAACAACTTCCATATCAACATCAGCTCATCAGAGAAAAGACTCCACTGCAGTTAAATAACAGCACATTTACACGAGTAGTTGAAGCCTTTAGAGAACTGTTGAGAAGATTTCTTAAGGTGCTTTGTTTATGTAACAAGGAAAGCTCAGACAGGTCTAGCTTAGAGTAAAGCCTAGTTCACACCACACAGTTTTAAGCCCGATTTGCCGCTCGGCGACCGTCAGGCTGTGATCAGGGGTAAATCAGAGATCGATCGGCGGTCGCCAGTCGTTGTGTGAACTACTCAAGGACGCTTCAAAACGGCTTCCTGACACATTTCTGACACATCGCAGACGCCAGCCAGATATCTAGTGTGAGAGGCAGGCTTTTGGCCTAGTAATGCTACATTCAGTTGCAACCTCTCAGTGAAGCTCCGCCCCCTGTCTCTCCAGAAGCAGTCTCACAGCTGCGTCGCTTTAAGAGTTGATTTATAGGGAACACTCAGGATCTCTCGGTAGGCATCGTGTTCCAGTGTGGTTAGAAGTTATGCGTCAAGGCTGACAATGTTTTAACTTTTGTGAACAGGTTTTAATTTGTTTTCATCACAGGCATTTTAAGCCACCTGTCGTCCAGACCTCGTCGGCTGAATAGCCTGTTATGCTAAAGTTCACCGCAGAGAAGGCATCGGTGGTTGATAACTCAAATTCAAATTAGCTTTATTGGCATGAATGTATGACAACAACAATATTGCCAAAACCCTGAGTGGGCCCAAACGTCTGATCCGTAAATGAGGTGGAGTCAGAGCTGGGTTGGCTATTTACTGCATTGTTTGAGGATTGTATAGCCACTGCTGTCTTGTCTGCCTGATCAACTCCTGCTGTCTGTGCTTCTATTTTTATGTGGAATCTCATATTATTAGATTGTCACAGATGGGCCCTGTGAATGTTTTTGTCAACTGCTAAGGTCTGCTACGGGTGTGGCCATTTCCCCTTTTTTTGGCTACGTGATTTCCCCCAGCTTATTAGCCATTTTTCCCCTCTTTTTAGTGTTCTGCCAGACGGACAGGGTGGTGGATTTTCCGAACCCCTTCCCCCTTCACTGCATGTGGTGGTAACTTAGTTTCATCGTGTTGTTTATGTGTGTTTGATTTGCTGTGTTTAGGTGGCTGCGCACCGTTGAGAGTATAGTGGTGTCAAGGCACTCTGGTAGCCCACAGGTAACCGCCTGCATGTCTGGCATCGGTAGATGTGGAGGTGTCTGTCTGTGGCAACTGTTAATTAGATATTTGGGGGTTGGAACCCCTCACTATTTGCCTTGGTTACACTAGCATCCAAATATCTGGAGGATTCGGCCGACTCGACATCCACATCCAGCCAATGAGAGCAGGCAGCTACTTTTCACCTCAAAACACTTTTTACACCTCCAGCTGTCTGTAGCTCAGACGCTGAAAGTCTTAATTTAGCTGACCCCATAAGTGTTTTCTGACCTTCTAGCTCGAGGTGTTTCTCACACGTCCTTGTCAGCGAGACAACAACAGACTGATTAGGTAGAGTCAGTAGCTCATGCGTCAGGCTAGCAGATATCGGTGTTCTCCGGTAATCATACAAGGTTGAGTCCTACAAGAATGTTTCCAAGAACCTACTGGCTCCACAGGTTAGAGCACAACTCATGGGTAGTGACAGATTCCAACATGATGAAGCACTGGAGTCTAAACATCAGATAGATGAGTTGTTCTGGGTTAAGGCCAGTTAAAGATGAGCTAATAGGGAAACCTACAGGCACTAGGGGGAAGACAGAAACATAAAAGGGACCAAAAGATGTCATCCTTCAGATTTGGTGTTGGCATTTGATGCGTTCACATGTTGTATGCTGGCACTGTGTCTCCTCGGCCGGGCTCAATAAACCATGCTATGTTAAGTCTTCATCAGTCTCTGAAACTTCTTCACACCTGAACCTGGTCACAGTATTTCTTCAACATAACAAAAATCTCATCAGATCATTTTTAGGTTTTTATTACTGATTGTTTTTGTTTTTATTTATCAGTGTGAGAAATGTTTGTGTGTTTTGTGCTCAGCTGTTTCTGTTTCAGTCTGACTTTGAACAACAATATTCAAGTCTTGATTTCATCTCATATCAGGAAGCCCACTGTGAGTTTTATAAAATGTCTTTTCCTGCATCAGTTGTGAAAATCTTTATTTTCTGCAGCCAGTTCAGAACACAGCAGCTGGATTTCAGCTTCATTTAACAGGAACGAGCATTTAACTCTAGTAACTGTCTCCTCTTTATTATATCTGATAACAATATAAACTGCAAAAAGAAATGTTCACCACTTTAGTCTACATTGTGTTTGTGATTCCTTCATGTACTAACGGTGTCATAATGGAAAGTGAATATTCTTTACTGTTAGGAATGTGGTTTTTGTGTTCATGTCTTTCCTGTTTAAGTCTGTTTTTGGTTCTGTGTTTCTCTGTGTAGTCTTGTTTAGTTAGTTCTTAGTCCTGCACATTAGTTAATGTCTTTTGTGTTTACTCCTGGTCTTGTGTTCCCTGTTTAGTCTTGTGTGTTCCCTTGTTCATTTACTGGTTCTGTTTAGCTCTGCATCTCAGCCCTGTGTCGTACTTGTGTATTCTGGGTTAACTGTCTCTCTCTGCCGGCCTGGTTCTGTCATGATCCCGTCTGTGTGTCTTGTTTGGGAGTCTGGGTTTAGTTCCATGTCCTTAGTTCATGTTTTGGTGTTCATTCCTGGTCCTTGTTTGCATTATTGTGGTTTGGTCTCCTCTGTACTCGGTGTTCTAGTTCTGTGTTCTCGTTTAGGTTCTGGTTCTTTGTAACTTGTGTGTGTTTCTGTCTTCTTGGTTATTCACTCTGCCCCATGTCTGCTTGTCTAAGTGTTCTCTCTGTTTCCCCCTGCTGTCTCTCTGCCTGCCTGCTTGTCTCTCTGTCTCTGCCTCGTTAGTCCTGATCCCGCTCACCTGTGTTGCTCCCGCCCCGCTCGTTAGTCCCTGTGTATATTTATGCCTGCTTGTCTCTCCAGTCTTTGTCACGTCCTTGCGTCTAATGTTGAGTGTTCCTTTGTTTTCCTTGTTCTTGATTATTCCCTGTGTTTTTGGATCGCCTTGTGTTCTGGATTACCTTTGTTTGGACTTTGCCTCGAGCTCCTTGTAAGCCTGTTTCAGTTAGTCTTTTGAATTAATAAACGTTTTTGAACTGCAACCTCCTCGCCTTGCCATTGTCTGCATTTGGGTCCTCACCTCAGTCTGCACTCAGCTCCCCGACCCGTGACACTTTACTATGAATGTTCTGCCTCTACTAGTAGAACCACCTCCCTCCTCTTGTCCCCTTCTAGTAGTAAACCTTCCCTCTGGAGGACCTCTAACCTTCCAGTGTCATGTTACGTCAGGCAGGGAGCAGATAAAGCAAGGATTCAGACAGAGTGAGAATTATACAGTGACAATCGGGGTCAACTTTTTTTCAGGTCGTAAAGGAAACGCAGGTGTTGCCTCAGTGAACTGAGCTCTTATCCTGCATTCAGACCAAACGCAAATTTAATCTTTGCAACGCTTTCCTCGCGGGGTTTTATCGCTGGACAACTGCCAAGTAAACACAACTCACCATTACTACAGCTGTATGAAGCCAATGTAAACATTTTGCTGGGATTTAATTGCAGTAAACGGATCAAACTGATGCTGAAATAACAACAATATGATGCAGATTTGTTAAACATATGAATTCATGCTTTGTCAGGTCTGTCAGCAGGCAACAACTTCTAAAAGGTTTGTTTTCTGAATGGAGTTTGGATCGATCAGGGCTATGCTACGCTAACTTGTTCACAGTAAAGTACAACGATAGCTGGAATAAAGTTACAGACACATATTTTCTGAACTCACCAGGTAGTTCAACTTCCTCACTTTCTTTTCTCCAAGTAAAGTTCAGTTTTTTATATAAATATGAAGTATTAGTCCAACAGAGCTCTGGGTGCCAACCTACGCTAACAACATTTACATTTATTGATTTAGCTGTTGTTTTATCCAAAGCGACTTACAATTGCTATATATGTCAGAGGTCGCACGCCTCTGGAGCAACGAGGGGTTAAGTGTCAGCGTGAAATGAACGAATCACTCACTGAGACAACCGTTCCTCCCGAGTCATACACACGATTAGGTCTTATGAACGAAACGTTCTTTGAACGTCACAACACTAGCCCAGCGGCCGACAGGAAATCGTGGCGCTGTGTCTTTGCATTGACTTTGTATGTAAACGCAGCGCCCACAACGCTCACTTCGCTTTTGGTCTGTAAGCACCTTTACAAAGTTACAATCTCCTTGTTTGTTTAACGTAATGTCTGCAGTCTGTAGATGAGGATGAATCAAGTTCACCAGTTCATGGGTGCCACAAACAGGAGTCACCAAGTATTGTAGAAAGTCAGACCCACACAATGCTGAACCAGAACCAAAGACACTATCATAAAATACAGTCTGCATTATCATCTCTAATTCATAATTCTTATCATTTCAAGTTTTAACTTTCAACTTACTCTTTTCTTAGCAAACATCTCATTTCCTCTAGCTCATGTTAACTGTGAATGAAATGTAATCTGCGTTCAATAAAGTAGTAGTCATACATGTGAAACAACAAACCTGGATTTGAACATTTTCAGTTACCTAGCCAGGTAAAACTCCCAAATTCCAGAGTGAAAACAAATGGCGTGCTTATTGTAAAACACAGGCGAGCCAACACTAGACAAAAAGGAATACACACACTTAAATACCCAAGAGAGGTGGAGGAAACGAGACACAGGTGGAAACAAAAATCAACTCAAGGACAGGAAGTGAACTGACAAAGACCCACGAGGAAGGATTTAACAAAAGAAAACAGGAAATCACCAAACTCACAACCAAAACCAGGACATCCAGGGGTTAAGTAGTTTTCATCAGAATTTGATAAACGCCTGTTTGTCTCATGTCCACATTCTCACCAAAACACTTCCTATTCAGCTCAGTCAGGAGAGACTTAAATGAAAAGAGGCTTAAAGAGGAATTAAAAGGAAAAGGAACAGGAGAGTTTAAGAAATGTGAGAGGGATGTATGGCCTACCTGGTGGAGGGGCTGTGACCACAGAGGCCAGAACCAGAATGGATGTGAAGGGCTCAGTGGGATCACTGAAGACTGCTTGATCCACCAGCTGCTGGAGCGAGAGAGGGAGGGAGGCCTGGAGCTGGAGTGATGCTGCAGTCTTTTATCTGGTCGGGGTCCTCCAGGAGAGAAAAGACAGTTTGAAAGTCTGACAGCAACAATATGATTGGCTCACAGAGGTTGTGGCAAATTCTGATTGGTTTAACTGAAAGAATGAACGCCCTCAATCTAATGACGGAGTTGGAAGCAGAAAAAAGGAAGAGAGGGGGCGGGGAGAAATAGAGTCAGCATGAACGATGTCTTCCTGATTCAACTTCTGCTGAGTTTCCTTAATCTTAAGGAGCTGCAAAGATAAAATGAGGAACCAGCAGATCTCAGAGCAGTAAAATATCATCTTATCTGTGTTCTTCAGCAGCTGCTACAGTATCACCATATTGCACCATGGACATCAGGAGTCAGATTCTGGTGGGAGAGGAGTTTGACTCTTCACCTGTCTGTTCATGTGTGCTGTCAAACATCACCATGGATCCTGTCTGTTTTCTAATAAACACTATCTGAAGAAAACAAGTTGCATCATTGCAAACATTTATTTAACTAACAATCTTCACACCTTCAGCTTCCTCTTCTTCTTCTTTTCACCATTGTCCTGTGCAAAGTGTGAACTCTGATGGCTGCATCTCATGTTGCTGATCAAGAATTTGGGGTCTCTGTCAGTCACTGTGGATGAGAAAACTACATTTCAAAATGTAAAAGTGAAATTGTACAGTTTTTGGACATCGACATTCAGATGAATCTAAAAAGACTAAAAGTCACTATGAGGAAGTGACATCATCCTAACCACAGGAAGTAGCTGCAGCGTCTCTCTACTAAAGCACTAGTTTAGAAACTCAGACAGTTCTGAGCACGAGAACAAGAGACAGAAGAAGGAGACTCAGAGAATCATGATGGTTGAGTTCAAATGGATTTCTTTATTTCTTCAGCGGTGCTTCAGTTTACAGGTAAGAATACATATATCACATATATAAATGGAAGGCACATTGTAAAAAATAACTTGATCAATATTATTAAAGATTCTTTATTAGCTACATTTGATTTAACTAAGAAAACCAAATCTGTTGTTTCTAATGTGGTGAGTTTAGTGAACTCTTGGAAACTAAGGATAAAGAAATAATCGTCACTAACTATGAACATAACAGACATTTTCTCATTTCACTTTATTTTTCATCATTTTCTCAACAGCAGCAGCTGAAAACTTCCCCTCTCCTTCACTGTCAGAGTTGGAGATGACACTTTGCCTTGTGAAAATGTGAAGACGGTCAGAAAACTGTGAAAATACTACATGGATCTTTGTGGTTCAGGAACAATCAGCAGTAACGCTGTTGAACTTGGGCAGATTCACATGAAGCCAAATCTAAATCAGACAGACTGAGTGTTACAGAGAACTGTTCTCTGGTTATAAAGAAGGTCACAGTCGAGGATGTTGGTCGTTACTCTGCAGACAGTTCATCAGGACAACACAAGCTCCAGACTCTCTGGTTTTCTGTCTGTTTATTATCAGTGAGTATTTCCATCATAATGTTTTCAGCTCAAACTGTCTTGTTAGAACAATATACTGAAACATTACAATAATTATGATCACAGTGATGAAGTTAACTTTACTCTTGTTGTCTTTCTCTCACAATATCTCCATCTTCACCAGTGACTGAACGTAAGGACGCTGATGAGGTGACGTTAACCTGCTCTGTGTTGAACATGAAGTTCTGTAGACACACAGTGAAGTGGCTGTATGAGGGTAAAGATGTGGACAAAGATAACAAAGACATGAAGACATCACAGTCTGCTGCTACCGCCGCTGTGTCTTTCCTGGATTCTCATTTAGTTACAAATCAAAGTCTAACTTGAAGTGTGAAGTGACAGATGGTTACTCTGGAAAAGTGCAGCTGTTCACCTTCAGCCCTCAGTCCTCAGGTGAGAAACAGGTGAGAATATGCTGAGCTGTGCGTTTCCCGAACAACCACGTAAGGTAACGTTGAACTATGTTGGTACGATGCATCGTTACACAAACAAACATCTGAAATACGACCGTTTCCCTAAACTGTCATACTTTGAACTAATTAGTTTGAGCCAACGTAGGTCGAACTAACATGTTTCCAGGTGTGTTCGTCTGACTTTCACAGCACGAAACTCACAAAACGTCATATTCTACCTAAATATGTCAGTTGTGACCGATATTAAGTGACATTATTTTGCGAACTTATTATTTAGGCTTTTTATATTGTCGTACCGGCAACAACAAGAAAATCAACAATATGTTAATGAAATCAACAATATAAATAATAATAACCTAATCAATTTATTTAGCCTAAATATCGGCTAAGAACTTTACATCGATTACAAGACATTTAGTAAATAGGTTTAGTATCTTTGTGTCAACACTGTAACACTATTATGAATCCCTTGGCATCTGACATCTAGGTTTTGAGAACAGCTCAGTGCGCTAAGTGTCTGAGCTTACGCATGTTCTCTATTGAGACAGATACGACTCCCGTGAGTTCTCTATTTATCTTTGTTATAAAGGCAACGAAAACTCTCAGGGATTTATTCATTACAGTACTTTCATGGATTTTATGCTGTCCCTTTTATGTTTGTAATGAAGACTAGAGAACACCCATCTTCCCCAGAGGCCCAGAAACGTATACATGTAGGTAATATTAAAAGTCTTGTCTTTACATTCTCCGTTTTGTCCTTTAACCTTTGTACTGGGTGACTAATATTAAATTAAGTTATTGTGAGCAGACGGGTAATCTGTGAGAAAAACACCTGCTGTTTGTAGATGGTCTACACTGAGATACTTAGCCTACTGAATCAATGCAACCCTACCCATGACCCACAAATATTTAAAAGTACTTTTACAACTACATTTATTTTTTAAATTCACCTTAAATTGTTTGTACAGCAGGATTATCTAACATTCCCTGCTTAAAACACATCACATCCACCTCCTAACACTGCATTTTCTGCTCTCTGTGACGTAGTCACCGTGAACTAAGCTTCTAACCACAGGTCAGGACTGTAGTTCCAACTATGCAACTTAACAACAGTTGGTGCGAACGTTCGTCTGAACTATGGTTTCAGGGAACACTGCGTCGCTTAACGATGGTTCGTACCGTGTAAGTTACCAACTTAGTTCCTCCGTAGTTCCAACTAGGGTTTTAGGAAACAGTTGCGTCGCAACTGCAAAGTTCCAACCAAGGAAGTTGCTACCGCAGTCAGCAACGATGCTTTTGGGAAACACACCCCTGTTCAAGATGATTAAAACCACCAAAACATTTGTTTATTTGATGACTTTTCACAGTGATGAACTTTACTCTTGTTTTCTTTCTCTCGCAATATCTCTGACATCTAAACCAGCAAAACAACAACAACTAAACCAGCACAACAACAACAACTAAACCAACAACAACAACAACAAACAACACAACAAACCAGCACAACAACAACTGAAAACCAAAATCAACAACCAATGATGCTTCAACAAAACTACAAGGTAGTAACTCATCTTTCTCTGGAGTCTCTCTGTCTTCCTGTCAGCCTCTTTCTCTCCACTACTGAACTTCATTTTTACTTTTCATTTTATTCATTTTAATAAACGTTGTTTCAAGTATTTTGGAATTTTATGGCAAAACTGAAAAAAAGTCATGCAAAGACTAAACAAACCCTTCATCATAGGAAAACAGATACAGGAAGCAGAGCCGGCCCTCGGCCTTCGGGGGCCCTATTGAAAATTTAGTTGGAGGCCCCTCTGACTGTCGGGCGTTGTCACTATATATGACACAGAAACATCTCTTGTTTTAAATAAGACCCGATGAATCTTTCTCTGTTTCTAAACCTGCCATGTTTGTTTAGCACAACACACCAAAGCAAATTTCTTGAACCTACTTGGCAATAAAGCTGATTCTGCTGAAAAACAATAACTCTATATTATTATATCTACTATGTTTGAAGTCAAACAGGAAACACATGATACCACCAGAGCTACTGAGCTTAATGGCATTCAAGAGCCAGTAGACACTGATGAACTTAGTGCTGAATAAAAAGACTCATAAAGTGATTATGACCAAAGCTTAAATCTTTAATACAGCCAAACAAGAGTTTAAGAGACAAAACTAGGAAACAGCTGACAGCATCATTTTCTCAACCTGCTTCTTTATGAGTGATCTAAACATGTAATGATAGAAAAGACTTTACTGTCTGAGTGTCTTTTTGGAAAAGTCTAAATGTCTCTGTCAACCTGTGCTGGTTTACCGCTCACCACATCAACGTGTAACTGGTCGTTAAGTCCTGATGTCCAGTCAGCTGGATCCACTGGAGCAGCAGAAACTGGAGAGACAGTTGCTGGTACCACGTGGTACTGCTCTCCACTTCAGTAGCCACAGGTAGACCTATGAGGAAGATTAACACATAAAAAGTCATTTCAGTAAGTTGACATGTTCATACACTGAGTGTTGCTAGAGGTGAATAATTGTTTATTATTGTTGATGTAGGCCTAAACTTACAGCACTGTCAGCTTCCTGCAAGCTACAGCGTTAGCACCGTTGATACCACGCGGCTAACTGAGGCTAATCTAAGACCTTCAG
>NW_024043350.1:0-47565 GCF_014851395.1 Micropterus salmoides | reverse complement strand
CAGGTGTAGAGTGGGCTAATAATTAACTTTAGTAGTAATATATATGAATACATCATATTTTGTAAACTTGATCTTCAAATGTCTTGTTTTGTCCGACCATCGGTCCAAAATCCAACAATGTTCACTTTACTGTCACGTATGTCTAAGAAAGCAGAAAATAAATAAAAAACATTTCCCTCTGCAATGCAGTGGAGTAGAATAGTACAGTACTTAAGTAAATGTACCTAGTTTCTTTCCATCACTGATTTATGGGAAACTAACTTGATTAAAAAATAAATTGATATAAATAATAGATAACAAAGCTTGGTGTTTGTGTTACTGATCAATTTATGAATTTAGATTAAACTTTGGTTTCGCTTTTTCACTTTATTGTGAGGTTCCTCTTAAATTTGTGCATTAAGATGCAAAAGTCCAATATTTCAGCAGTAGTTTACTACTTCTGTGTCACATGGTAATATAGTATGTCCCAGAACCCTAGTTGTCCCAATAGCCATTAGAGTCCAACTAAATACAAAGGATGTGTTGTAGTATTAGAGGAATAGTAATATTAGTTAATATTAGATACAACAACGTTGATGTAGGTGCCCTGATGACCTGCTCACCCACTCATCCCTGTAGCACTGCAGATTAGTTGTTGGTGAGTGGAGCTGCCTGACTGCTTGTCCTTTTATGAAAGTGTAGTGCTCAGTGGCAGAAAATGCTTATTAACCTCATTCTACCTTCACATGATGAATTCCAGATGTAATGTGGGATTAATTTAAAAATTTTATTGATCTTCTGTAATGCCTCTGTTGGACCAGGGCCTGGGTTTATTTTTAAGCTTTCTTCTCAAGCATTTTTTGTGATGGTTTACACGCAGAGAGGGGAAAGGGAGATGCTGGCAAGCAGCAGATGACCAAGGTCAGATTTAAACCAAGGACACTGCCATTACAATGAATACGCCTTATTGAAATGAACTACAAGAACAAGAGCGATGTCATTTTAGTCATTTTCATTCTGGAGTGTGGGATGCAGAAGCCATGAGAAAACTCTTAACATCCATCCTGTCATTTCTTTACTTTTCTATAGGGGGCACAGGTTGGCATTTGTGGAAATTGTCTGTCTGCGCTGCTCCCTCTTGTGGATAATCTACAGTCTGTTAGAATTAAATGTGTGAGTTAGTGATTGACAAGCTAGAAGTTATTTGCATTTAAACAAAAGATAGCAAAAACATATCATACCTCATTGACTTCAAAACTTTAATCTTGTGGTGTCTCTTCACTTGTATGTTTGAACCTTGTAACTTGTTTTCTGGCATTTTGTGACCTAGGACATCTATAACATTATCATCTTAAAACTACAGCTGTGATAGGCAGAAAATTACAGGTGAAAGTGTGATTTTTTCTGTCAGGGCCCCTAAAATCTGGAACAAACGACAGGAGGCACATTTCACACTGGCTGGCAAAACTGTCAAATCCACCAGTATAATGCATTTTCAAATGTAAACTGGACTCTAATAAATATTTAAACGGCGAGAAATAAATTTAAATCGGGAACATAACAGCAAATCCCTTTTAGAAAACTGTATAAACACATACATTGGATGAAGTGCACCCCTCTGATGTGCATCTGTTTCTACTTACAGCATGCATTGTAATGAGTAGCACTGACAGAGGGAGGAAATAATGGTACGTTAGTGATGATGAAACACGTCCTTAAGCTACATTGTTGGAGATGAGAGAACTCTGGTGGAGCTGGAAATCCTTGGGAATAAGTAAATCTCCTTTATTACACACAGCTCTGCTACATGCTTGCTTCAGGTCTCAGACTCTTTATGGACGTGGATAAATACACACACATCAACACACACTCCAGAGGGAACATGAGCAGCACTGCTGTGAAATTGCACCAGCCATGTCCTGATGTAACCAGATCTTTTACTCTACGTGAAATGACATCTAGTTTGCTTTGCATTAAAATACAATGTATTACCTCATAAGCATGTTTCTTAATTTTACCACTGGAACAGTAGAGCATTGGCTCAAGCATTATTTCTAAGATTTTTACAATGTTTTCTTCCACAGCATACTCTGTTTTGTTTCCTCAGTCCTTTTCTATGCAAAGTGTTTGGCATTCAGGTTGGTTACTGCACCAGCCTCCCATCTTCCATCCACTCCTTTCTTATCTTCCCTCCTGCTATCCGTCTTCTTTTCTTTCAAGTTACCGTGAAGAAGAAGCCATCAATCGACTGGCAACTAGGGTCTTTCTTATCACCTGTTCCGTCTCACTCTGACACCTGGTTAGAGACTGATGGCGAGGTCATCAGTAGACATAGTTTCCATCCATTTAACTTTAATGTAGTTCGCCCGGCTTTTTATTTTAATTTTATTTTTTAACTATGTTTTCTGTTCCTCTCTTTATATTTCCCTATTTTTGTCCTTCAGCTTATTTCATCTTCGTTTTTATTACACCCTCTGGGGCTCCAGGGATCTATTCTGAGTAGTCTGTAATGTGCATATTTCTTCATTCTCCTTCACTGTGTCATTTAATTCATCCATTTTCTATCTTAGAGTAGATTTACAGGAAATCACTTATTAGGTAGATGTTATAAAGGTAGTAAATATTTCTCCTTCAGCTGATTTATTGCTACTGATGAAAGTGCTGCACTTATTCTCTGTTGGAGAGGAAGTGAATATTTGATTACAGAGAATTCAAAACTAAGTAAAAAAGTTGAATTTAAGACTTTAAAAGAAGAAATTCATTTATTTTTGCATTGTTGTAAATTGTGGCTCCTCCTGTATGGAGACCCAAAGTAATCAATATTATATAAATAAAAATGAAAAATATATATAAATGTATATATAAATGGAATAAATAATTTGTGAAATATGTTAAAGTGTGAACACACTTCCAAAGAAGGTTGAAGACAGATTGTATTTGAAGTTTTTACTGGAAGCAACCGTGAAACTATGAAAATTACAAATATGAAAACAATGACAATACGTTAACTAGAGTGAGACAGGCAAGGTAAAAATTACTTAGTACAGCAACACAGAAACACATGAAGCACAATGTAACTAATATGACAGTGGTTATATTAGTTACATTGTGCTTCATGTTAAGAAGAGAGAGAGTATCACCAATGAAAGATCAATATCAAGTCCCCATAGGAAGTATAACACAGTAACTGTCTAATCTAAACATACACATAAGGTCCACAAGGATAAAAGTACAAAGAGTAAACTACACAATAGTTATGCTGACAGGATTTCAGCCGTTACTTAGAATGATGCATTAGCAACACATTGGCTCCAAACAGCTAGTATAGTGACTAACTTGGTTAGCAGTAACACAATTGTAAAAAACAAGACGCCTCAATATTTGCTTGGACACAGATCAGAGAAAATGCGGTCCCTGAATTAAGACACAGCTGTTAGTTCTTCAAACGATGCTGCCCCTGAATTTACTATGGAACTGTGTCAGTAGTGGTTGCTACTAGCATCAGAATGTTAAACTGAAACCAATTATCAGTGGTAGAATAGCCATTATTCAATATAAACACACTTAAGTGCGTCTTAGAGTCAGCAAATAGGACTTTTGGTAAAAATGTTAGCCAGTGAGTCAGATTGTTTTTGTTACATGTCAAGTATGTTACAGTGTAGATAATCTCCAGTGCATAATTTATTTTAGTGAGCCGTGTTCCTTCATGCACACATGCAGGTGCTTAAACATAACACACCCTGCGGCATAATTGTCAACTCCAAATCCTCTGCAGGTGATGTTGAGGCACATAGAGGAAGGCAGCATCACTTTCAAAAAGCTCCTTACTAGGACTCGTGTACACATAAAAAGCATGTGTGTCTGTGGAGAGAAGTGCTGCAGTATAAATCCGTATTGTAAATAAAGTTTCTCTGTTACATAGATTTCAGACCCAAGTGTGTACATTATCTATAAGGTCATCCTTCAAATGGCAGGAGTCACAGAGAGAGTGACTCACTTAAAACTTCTTAAAATATGCATGTTGTTTACGAGATGATTTATTCATGAATGGCTGTGAATTCTATTATGTGTAGGCTGTTTGTGTGTCACCGTGTTGACAGAGGAATCACTCAGGGAATAAGTACACAACGTGAAATGGAACTTAAAAGATTCAGTATAGGCTGAAGTGATACCTGACCAGAGGTTAGCTGCTGGAAACAAGTCTGTGTTTTAATGCTACTGTGTAGGTGTTTGTTCTTTCCCAGGAAGGATGTGCTGTGTGATCTCATTAATATTTCTCTTCTGCCTCCAGATTTTGATCCCAACCTTGGTATGATGGCTGGCATTACCCCACTGAATCCCATGATGCCTGGACTCGGTATGGTGCCTGCACCGCTCTCCCAGGATGTGCCTGTTATCAAGGAGATCATCCACTGCAAGAGCTGCACTCTGTTCCCCCCCAACCCCAGTAAGCCATAATTTCATGCTAATCCTGTGCTGTCTACCACCCCCAACCTTCTCCTTTACCAGCATCTCCGTGAAAAAGAATTGCACCACAATCACAAGCATCTCATTTTGTAACATTGTTAGGACCTAGGAGGTAGTGTCTTGGCAAAAAACATTTTAAATAACAGGCCGAACGTTTCATGAGTTTTCAACCACATCTCATAGTCTTCCCTAAGCGGAAGGAGTTGTTCAGGTATCAAGGGTCTATGGGTTTTTACTTCAATCTGTTTTCATTATCGATTAAGCTACCGATTATTTTTTCAGTCAATTGTAGACTACCAAGAAAACCAGCTGTAACCAGAGAAACGTTAGTTATTTAGCTTGAGAAACCACTTAAATCATTAATTGAACATTTAAAAAAGTTACCTTTCATTTTCTGCTAATCGTTTTAGCTTTAAACATTTTATCATTTTGATTGAAGAAGACAAATAAGGGTGTTTACGGCAGACGTTAGCATGCATATTTAAATATTTCTGTGAAGATTTCTGCTGTTATATGTCAGACCCAAGAATTTTATAAACATTTTGTTTTGACTTTGTATTTCAATATGGGAATCAGCAATCAGCAATGTCAGAGCCAAGAGTGGATCATTTGTATTGTACCACTTTATTTTTTCATAATCATTAACCTGATCACAAAGAACTGCATTTACATCCACAACATACGTTGGCCTTTTCCAGGGCAAGTCGCTTTGTGTAATCTGACGAGAGGTGTGTTGCACCAGCTGTTCTTTATATTTATCTCACCTCCACGTTCCAATTATCTGGAGTTAGGAAGGAGATAGGGGTGTGTGTTTTGATTGATCCCACCTTTGCTTTTAAGATCTCCTGCTACAGAGAAGTTTATGCCTGGGTACTTTATTCAAACAAGTCTTACATGTCATCTTCAAGGTGAACTAAAACAAAAGCTCCTCACAGCAGTGGCATTTGGGAGTTTATAATCCTTTTACATAACAAAACACACTCTTGCATTCTTTCAGGCAAATATTGTTCTTTTTTCACACCTTGAAAACTGTTTTTATGTCTGCGGTGTGCATTATGGCACAGTATGAACTATCACTGTCAAATTATGATGCAGAGGAAAAGCTGATTTTAAAAGTTTTACTTCACCTAGGAATATCTTTCTAGCTAGTTGTAAATCTGGGAAATTAACTAGGTTTTCTCTGTAAGGGCACATAAAAACCCTGAGGCTGTGTGAGGGATCAGCATGTGAAGAAATTACCCAGCAACTTTAGAGCCTGTCACGATCACTCTGAAATGCATACAACTTTTTGCTGTGTTTCATGTGGCCTGGTATGCATACAGGAATTTGAAAAAATGTACATCCCGGCTTAATACCATGTCTAAGCTGATCTGTGCCCCAAAATCTAAAGCTGTTCCTCAGAGATGCATGGACACACCACTTAATTGTGGACCTTTCACATCTCAATACTTAACTTTTTGCTTTATCTACCCTGAGCCTTTCTGTCCTGTCCCAGTTACTCTTCACTCACTTTTTTGATCCCCATCTTCACTTAAGATCTTCTTGCCTGTCACCTATTTCAGTGCCACAAAAAAAGTTAATCTCTAAGCCAAGTATTTTGAAAAAGCAGACATCTAAAGAAAACTGCCTAAGCTTGATTCTTCTCATGAAAGTCAAGTAACTCTCTAAGATTCAGCTCTACGACGTACACTTAAGCCACTAAACCCTGGGAGTTGTGTTGTTGGGGCCAGCAGCTCCCGATAGCGTCTCTAAAGTCAAATTGGTCCCAGGCGTGGGGCCAGACTAAAAGCAATTGTTGTATGGCAAGGATGTGGATTGTCACCAATTCTGCATATGAATTACATGGTCAGAATCTCTTGGTCGAGAGCCCTTGACCACCAGAATGTACTCTAGTGTTTTGCAGGCTAACGTGAAGCTGTTGGTGTTAGGGCTGCAACTAACAATTATTTTCATCTTCACAAGTGAAGTGAAGATGGGAGCGTGAGATCCAGACAGGTAAATTGGTGCAGAAAATGGAGCTGTACCTGAAGGCAGAATGCCCTACCAGCCAGTCTACCCAAACAACCGGGACTGAGGTTGCAAGCAGCCAAAAATTGTTTCCCTTCCTGGTGTCAGGCTTCATCCTCAGGGACAGGGGTCAGGAGCCTGGACTTCAAGAAGGAGCTTGGAGTCGAACTGCTAATTTTCACAGAAAGGAGCTGGTGATGAAGCATCTCCTTTCCTTTTGGAGGCCTCTAAATGGAGATTTTCCAGGCACATCTGGTGATGTGATGATATATCCCTCCTAGACTAAAAATGCTTCAGGAATCCCCCTTGACAAGCTGGAGGACATTAGGGAAGGGCTTTAGAGAAGGATGTCTGGGATATGTCTGGGGACCTCTGCAGTCAATGCAACCTGGACTCACAGAAAACAGTGGAAAACTGAAAGATGTACAGGTACAAAGCCTACACACATCACTTCATCGAATAGGCACATTTCACCTCACTGTCATTATAGCTTACTGTACATGTGATGTGGAATATCTTTTCAAATTTCCTCTATGCGGAGTTGCAATATTATTGAATAATACTGTGAGATCAATTTGTACAACAGCCCCATGGGCTTTAGAATTGTGAAGTATTGTTCCGAACCAGATCTGTATTAGGGATGCATATGGTTTGAAGGTTTACACAATATGTGAGGAACACAGTGGGTGGAAGCATTAATGCTAGCTGCATTCAGGCTTTTAGCAAATATCACAGGCAAAGTGCTGGCATCTAGGCAACATAGTTGCATATGGTGTCCATCACAAGTAGTCATTACCCTCGAGCTGCACACACTGAACTTGACACCACGTACAACATCCCCTCTCACTGACTTGTAGCTGAGCAGCAACAACCCTGCAGCCCACCCCCAGCTCTCGTGCTCTCTCCCTCTTCTTCTGCCTCCTCAGTGTGCTTAACCTTTACTGTCAGTGTGCATCCTCATCAAGCTCTTTTGTTGTTGCGTCCTTCTCCCTTTTTGTCAGTCAAACCCTACCCATTCAGCCTTATCCCTCTTTTACCTTCTCCACTGCCTCTTCTTTACACTGAGCTATCTTGTGCAAAAGTGGTGTAGTACCTATTATTCTCTACTCTCAACACTCACTTTGACAATCAACTTTGACATCAAATTCTGTGTTGTCTGTCTCTTACTCTTTCAACCTTCTGACGGTAGTCTGAGAGAGAGATTTCATAATTACCCGTAAGGAAAGATGAAACATTCTTTTGAGCTTTGTGGATACTAGCTGTGTGTCCCCTGTGTTACATATGCACACATATACACGCCATTGAGCTTGAATGAAGAAGGATACCCAACTGCAATAGTGGATTTTTTAGTTTGTTTTTTTTTGTTTGTTTTTTCAGCATTATTGTTCCTCAGCAGATAAATGTAGTCACGCAGAAGGTTGAAGTATCTTAAATATTGTTGTGATGCCATGGATGTCATTTTCAGTAATGACTATTAACTTAACAAGTAGTTTTCAATAAAACTAAAAATCTAAATTCATCAATCAACCTAGGACTTAATGAAAAACTGGCAAATAGACAAAACAAGGAGGTCTAAGTGTGCTGACAGTGGTGTCTACTTCTCTGTGTGATAAATAAAAAATGCAGGTTCACGCCTTTTGTGTGACATGAATGAACTAAACTTATTTACTTGAGTATGTGTAAAAGCAGTTCATCTTCTGAATATCAGTTCTTTGAGAGTTGAAGCCTCCCCTCTGTGGCATCCCCTCGGACCATAAAAGTGCGTTTATCCAGTCAAAGTGATGGATGGTGATGACCAGTGTTAGTGTAGCAGTGGCCACACAGGCAGCCGGCCTGTGGTACAGGGCTGGACGGAGAATCAGCCTGTGTATTTGCTTCATATTTTGTTGAAGTAACACGTTAGAATAAAAGCACATCAAAGAGCTTATTAGTCAAGCAATGATTCATAATATCCCTAAATAAGGCTTATTTCCCAAGATTCAAAACATAAGTGTGCAGAAAGATGATAAACCTTTTACATTATAATGCAGTCCAATACAACAGATTCAGTTTTGTTGTAATTTTAGTTTTTTGTTTTGTGTTTTGTGTGTGTCATTGCATTAAATTATAGTTCTTTTTTAATATTTTGATCCTCACTAAATACAATACAATATACTGCAAAAACTCTTCATAACCTTTCAATGCCTGGTCTCTATCTCCTGCTTATTCATTTGCTCTTTTTTCCTACTCTTGACACTACATCCAGCCTCTCCTCTCTCTCTGTCTGTTTCTCTGTCTGCATTTTAAGATTATCGGCCTTGGAGCGTCCATCTCACAATTACTCAAAGGGACACGCATATCGAGTTAGAATTTGGACAAAGTAGTGCTTTTTAAACTCTGTCTGGCAGCAGCACCTACATGTAATAATTATCACAGTAGATCCTGCAATAGCTGCTCCCTCCATTCTCTCCCTGTCTTTCTCTGCCTCAGGTTCATCTGCTTTTTAGTTGCATAGAAGAATCACTAGAATTGTTAATGCTTCAATATATTGCATGATATTGTGTATTTAATGTAATTCAATCAGGAAATCACGAATAGTTTGTCTGAATCTTGTACATTTGCATATAAAGTCCCAATGTGCTGAACAGAGGGGTTCAGTAGTGCAGCAGGTAGCTGAAAAGAAATTATCTCACTCCTGCAAACTGTTGTTAGCTACTAATAAATTACCCAACTGAAGCCAAAATAACCCTTCCTTTCTACAACAAAATTAAACTATTTTCATTTAATTTACAGCATCACACATTAGGTCACTGCAGCACTGCACCTGTTTTCTTTTCTCTGTCCTCATTGCTCCCCCCCATCAACACCGTCAGCTACTCGTGGACCGAAAAGGTCAGTTAATTTGGAACCCTTTGTTGCATCTGCCAACAAAGCTTTTTTTTTCCTATCTTTCTTCTATCGTAGGCTTTTCCTGCACCATATTTTTACTTTTTCTGTCCATCTCACCTCTAAACTAGTTTAATCTGCCAACTCTTGAGGTCAGGGAATGAAACTAGTCAATATTTTGCTTTACCAGCCCCATTTAAAGGAAAGAGGAGGCGGGGGTAAAGCAGTAATTGTCTGTCTGCAGACAGAATACACATATACACACACACAAACACACACATACACACACACATATACATATACACACATATACACACACACATTAAAGAAAGGGACTGTGCTGGCTGGGACTGAAAGTTATTTTGCAAATCTTTCGAGTACTGCATGAGAGTACAAGCTCTGACAGCAGGGGGATTATAGCTGATAAATCGTTTTTTAGCCAGGAGAAAACTCTGACTTTGGATTGTAATGTTTTCACTGTTTGACATCCCATGAATATTTTTCTTTTTGTAAAATATGTATTCCACTTGGTTAGTATATTTATTATCAACTTATTAGACAAACATTTTTAATAGGAGCCCTAATGACAGCTGGCTCCACTAAATATGAAGCTGCAGTACTGGCTCAATACTGATGTCTAACTGTCTAACTGAGCTCCTTACTTCGTCATGTAGAAAGAAACCGGACACCCTGCTGGGAAACCTCATGTCAGCTGTTTGTATCATGTCATTCTTTCTTTCGTTACCCAAATCTTGTGCTGCCGTTGAGGTTTGGAGTGAAGAAGTAAATTTTTTAAAAATAATTATTATTACAATTATGAGAGGATCCTTTTCCTCACACAGTTTAGTTGGCAGAGGGTAGTAAGAGTGTTTGTTCTGGCTGATGTGAGTATAAATAAGGGAACCAGAAGGTGAGATCTGAAATTCTGAGCATAGGGGATGGGGGCTGTCGGAGTGGATGGACCATTATTTCTTTAACAACTGTTTTTTATACAGACCAGACGTTTCTGTTGAGTTCCAGGGGTTTACCACCGTATTTAAAATGCTTTTCTGTTTGGCACTGAGAAATCCTTTTGATCACACTTGAATAAGACCTCAAGATATCAGAGTTACTCCCCTTGGTGCTGATCAACCAGACCCTCGTGATACAACTCAAGTATCCAGCCACATCCAGCCCCAGTTCTTTTCAGAGTATCGATCTCTACAAGGGTGGGTGCATCAGTAACAGTGATTGCAAGGCCTTTTCTAGCCAACATCCAGAAATACAGCATCCTCAGCATCCCTCTGATTAGCTGGTTCACTCCTCATAGACCCCCGCTAATCACATTCATCATGGATGAGGAGCCTGATCTATTGGAGATTAGATCAGTCAACACTCATCTGTGTTGAATAAGTGATTTCTGCAGTGCAGGGGACCTTCCACATGAGAGGATTTGCAATCACTTTGTGGCCAAAAGGATTTCATTTTCATGCACGGAATGGTTTGATATTAACATTTATCTAACAAAAACGATCTGAGCATATTGCTCCAAGTTATCATTATTCATGCATTAAGCTTTATCATTTTTTTAGGTCATAAGTGCTATGTTTTAAATATCACTTAATTGAATTTTGCAGCATCAAGCTCCAGAATTTGGTCTTAAATTGTATTATAGACAGAATTTTTCTTCTTCCTCTTTAAAATTTGATGTGACCTGGCCCTTATTCTTCAGCGTAAATGTGGAGTTCAACCTCAGGTCCTTGTTGGGATTTATTTGTTATTTATTCCTTCAGGATATGCTATTTTTTCCATCAGTCATTATGGGGGGATTGGATGCTTTATCATGGAAGTCTTCTTTTTGCAATTATTGGAGAGACACTTTTCCCTGTTTTGTCTTTCAATAAAATTTTATGGATCCTTTTTATTATACATAATAAGACATAGTCTGTTTGTGTGGACGGCTTTGTTCTTCAGTTTCAACTTCTTTGCATGTTTTTATATATTGATAGCTATACAATATAAACACCCAGGCTTTTGTCTGTTCAGATCCAATCACTATGTGTTTAAATAGCACAACATTGTTATTTGGATGCTCTTTTATTCACTGTACATATTTCTTTTTGAGTTAAACAAAAGACAGCAAATCAGACCGGCTGCTCAGGTCTGCCAAGATTATTTCCAGCAGCGATTAAATCAAAACAGTATGTTCTTACCATTGGACATATTGTTTTCAGCTTCTCAAAGAGCATAATTCATACTCAAAATCGAGTTTTAGTGTTCCGGGACAGCTACATAATTTCTTGAGCTGTTTGTATTTCAGCTGTATTATCTACATAAGTGCAACTATACACAGTTTCCCAGCCCTGTCTTAATATTACAACCTAGGGATGATTGACACTTGCATAACTCTGTTTTCTTTCCTCTGTTCCGCAACTTTTGAACAGACCTTCCCCCTCCAGCTACGAGAGACCGCCCTCCAGGGTGTAAGACAGTGTTTGTTGGCGGTCTGCCAGAGAACGCCACAGAGCAACTCATCATGGAGGTCTTCGGACAGTGTGGTGATATCACCGCCATACGCAAAAGCAAGAAAAACTTCTGCCATATCAGATTTGCTGAAGAGTTTACTGTAGACAAGGCTCTCTTCCTGTCGGGTAAGATGAAACTCTTTACACCTTCATCTTAATCATCACAGTGCTTATTGGTATAATATTGCAGTGTGTTTGAATCAGTGGGCCCCTGTAAGTTAAATGCTTATTCATTATTATTATTTAAAAATTTTTTATGTGAGTCACAGTTCGAGCACTCTCCCTGTTGACAAAAGAACTGCATCAGAAAATATCTGATTCCTTTATAAAAGGTTGAAGGCAAAAGCCTGTGTCCGATATCCAATCACAGAGCTTAAAATTATGTAAAGTGCCCCGCTAACTGTGAGTGAAAACTAAAGATTAAACTGCAGCTTCAATGATTTCACTTTGAATTTACCATCAATGACGCTGTGTTTTGTTGAGAACTGCAACAACAAAATATTTTTAATTTACGACAGCTGAGATTCATGCCTTTCTCTCCATAGCAACGGTGGCCGAGGCTCTTGGGTACTGTATTATTTAGAGCCATGTCAAATTTACACGAAAAATATGATTTCTCAGAATCAAAGTTAAATTAATTCTCCATCTTTGCTGCTCTGTTAACTTTTAGAAAGGACACTTGGTACACTTACAGTGGTTGATAGTAATAAGAGTTCCACTAAAAGCTCAGATAACAGAAGATAAAAATGACCATCAAGTCAATAAAAGGCATTTCTACTAACCATGTAACACCAGCTTATGGTTTTTTTATCTTATCTTCAGAGCAGCTTCTAGAGCCCAGATGTCTTAAATCTCTGTGTGCAAACAGCTGGCCGTATATATTCCTACTTTATAAACCCAATTTAACCTAGCTGCCAATTCAATAGCATTCCCAGCATTATTAATTGTGTGTGTGTCCATACATGCTGGTGTCTGTATTTGTGTGACAGTAAATTTGAATAAGTTTCTGCCTCTATTCTTATGTGGGAGCTGAGGCCCATACATTAGCCAGATGACAGAGCAGTGTAGTTTTTCCATAAATAATACCCCGCACACACATACACATAAATGCACAGCATGTGCAAAACACACTACCCAGCAATGTGACGCACTCCAGCACCCCCAGCCCACTGAGATCTCCTCATATGAAATATTGAAGTAGTGTTAGATTGGGAGCCTGAAGCAGAGAGAGCAGACTGAAGGAGAAACCCCCGAACTAATGCTCATTTCTTTTCCTGTTTGCACTGGCATCTACTGCTATCCCCCTCCTCCTGTGATGAGTGTGTGTTGGGCCTCAGAGTGAGTCACACTGGGCATCATTACTGTATACGGCTGGAGCGCACACACGCATGTGTACCCAAACACTCACACTGAGCACACACTCTGATCATTTCAACCAATTAAACCACCAAATGGCCATGATTTCACTTAAGATCTGCAACCAGCCATTAGTGAAAATTGAGTAAGGAGGAGAGCAAGGGGATAAGAGGGAAGTAGTGAAGAGAGGAGGAAGTAATGAGGGATATTGTGGTCTTTCAGTGCCACTAGAGAAGTAATTGGCCTCCCTAAGTCTGTCTGGTTTATTAACAAAAGGATTCAGACCTTCTGTACTCCACAAAACCCCACAGCTACAATATATCTTCTCAAATGAAGGGATACAACAAGCAAAATAGGTGATGAAGAGGATGAAGAGAGAGGTGGTGGACCCTGATATAGAGCTTGCTCAGGGGTTTGTCTCTGTTATCTAGTGGTCTAAATTCACGTTGTGGAAGGTGATGGAAAGTGACTCACAACTGGCCCAGAAAGAAACCCTGCAACATACAGAGTAAATCTTTTGTGTGTGCCTTTTCAGTCTCTTAATTCAGGCATTTTTGTCATTTGCATTAAAAAGATGCATTAATCATCAAACAAAAAAAAAGGTTTTATTGTCATTTATGTATGTGACTGATGTTATTGTCGTATTGTAAAATTTGCAAAATCACTGAAAAATTAGCAGTATAATAAAAGAGTGACTGTGAGATGTGAATGGAGAGTATGAAGTTGACAGCTGTCAAAAATTTGAAGCATTCAGGCATTACAATGCTGCAGTGGTCTTAGGTGGAAACGACTTAACCGTGACTTCCCCGGTCTGAATCCGACTAGGGATCTTTGTCACATGTCACCCTCTTCTCTGTCTCTCCCATTTTCTTGTTGCTGTCTTCTGTAAAATATTGAGATATTGATATATATGTATGTATGTGTATATGTGTGTGTGTGTGTGTGTGTGTGTGTGTGTGCATATGTGTGTGTGTGTGTGTGTATATGTATATAATATAAAATAAAAACAAGACTTAATGGGTTACAGCCATCTTCTCTTCGAGGCTTAACACAATCACAGCTGCTAACCTCAGTATGCTAACATGCTCACAATGACAGTGCTAACATGTGGATGCTGAGCATATATATTTACCATGTTCACCATTTTTGCATGGTAACATTTGCTAATTAGCACATTGGACAAATACATTTATTTTACATAATGACGGCACAATACGAAAGGTTTGGGATCATCAAAATATTACCATTCATCCTGAGATGTGGACACAACTGTGTGCACCAAATGTCATGGAAATTCATCAGATAGTTGTTTAGATATTTAAGTCTGGACCAAAGTGATGGATCGATGCTGTTGATGCCACTAGCATAGCTAAAAAGCAAAAAAATTACCTCCAAAATGCACAGCACCTTGTGGAAACAAATGACTTAATTTTTATTATTGAATTCCCCGCTGACCCAGTTGGTTCTTCCATCATATTTGCTTTTTCCTTCTTCCACTTCCTCCTTCTCCTCTTCCTTTTTTATTAATTTTTTTTATTTTTACACCTTTGTCTCTCATAGGTTATCGTGTCCGCTTGGGCTCCAGCACAGACAAAAAAGACACTGGCCGGCTACACGTGGACTTCGCCCAGGCCAGAGACGACCTCTATGAGTGGGAGTGTCGCCAGCGCATGTTGGCCAGAGAGGAGAGGCACCGGCGCAAGATGGAGGAGGATCGCCTCCGGCCGCCCTCCCCTCCTCCCATCGTCCACTACTCTGAGCACGAGTGCAGCCAGCTGGGAGACAAGATCAAAGGTTGGTAGATATGGCAAAATAAAAAACATATACTGTAAAATATGGTCATGATATGAGAGTACAAACTAAGAAGCTGAGCTTGGTAAAGAAGTAAAACCTTGAAAAGTATTTTCTTTAATCAGCCTAAAAGCATTTACAAATACAGCACAAATCCTAGTTAATGTGCAATAATAATAATTAGCAAACACAAGCAAAAATGGGATCCAGTCAAAGCACTACTGTTCTTTTTGCAAACAACAAAGGTAGGGAATAAGGTTAAAGAGTAGATCTGCATGCGTGTGAGTGTTCATGTCCATTTGTGTGCTCATCCAATGCAAGCCAAGGCATCACGGGAATTGGCCTAAACTGCAGCTGGTAAAACTGACAAAGCAGTTCTCTGATGTTCAGGGAATTTGTTTTCAGAAGACGTTACACAAAGGCTGTTAAAAACAGTATATCAGTTTACTCTCCTCTCAGCACATGCTGCTCTCTCTTATCTTGTCCTTTTTCCTCTGCTCCTCTTTCCGCTCTCTCTGTTCTTCTCTGCTCATGCTTTCGATTTTCTCTTCTTCGCTCTCCTTTTCCCCTCTTCTCAGCTTTCCGTCGAGTTTCTGGCTGAATAAACATGTTTCGCTAATGAGCAATGACACTTCCTGGTCTCAGTCACAGTTGCCTGATAACAAAGTGGCTGTGACTTTCTGCCTCTCTACCATCTGCGTGTCTTTTTCAGCTCTGCCTTCCCTGGCCCTGGTGTAAAGAACTGTTGTAGCCAAGGATTTGTTTCTGATCACTTTGGGCTGCTGTTGTGAAAACACACATCCCGGGCTATTTGCTGCAGGTTTAGGTTTATTCTTTTCTGAATCTTCTACCCAGAGGGGGAAATGGGTTTAGCTCTTTTCAGTGCCAATTGTATTCCTGTATTCCAAACAAATTTGTCTTTTTGATGACAAGAAGCTCACAGAGGAGCTCTTTACCTAGACCCGCCTCTAAGTGGGGTTCATCCCTTCTTTTAACTTCTTTCGCCATGTCCCACAGGTTTCATGTCATGAAGGTCTGTGAAGTTGTTCTTTGTTACCAAGTGTATGACAGTCTGTCATATGTACACTTCTGTATATATGACAGACAGTGAGGGGACAATCCTTTCAATAGCGCAGATGTCTTTTGGTTCTCCTCAGTTTACTGTGGTGCTATTTTTCATCTTTCTTTCAGTTTCACCTTGACACATTAACCTTGACTTTACTTGGTCTACTTTTCACAAAATGAGTTACCCATGTTTGCTTTTCATACTACTCTACATGCCTGTAATCTACTAGAAAGCAGTTCTTTCACATGTTTATTATTATGTTCACTTTTACATTGTTGTGAAATCTCTTTTGGCTCGCCAGCTGTTGCTTTCACCAAGTGTCTTGGGACTGTACGGGAATAATTTACTTCATGTATAGAATTTGACAGTTCCCTTCTCTGTGTATTCACCTTTTTGCCAGACGACGGTAAGTTTGCTGAAGCGGTGCGTGTGCTCTTGACGTGGCTGGAACGAGGCGAAGTCAACCGCAGGAACGCCAACAACTTCTACTCTATGATCCAATCCTCCAACGGCCACATCCGCCGGCTTACAGGCGAGAAGAGTCAGCATGAGAAGGAGATGGAAGAGGCCAAAGACAAGTTCAAGACCGCTCTGGCCGGCATAGTGGCTCAATGTGAGTCTTGTGTTCTCAATCACACACACTACAGATTTGGATGTATAATTCAGTTTAATACATTATTAAACTGTATTAATACAAGTGTAAGTGTACAGCGGTGTATAATCATTTTTGTATGAAGACCAAATAAGTTCAGAGTCACTCACAGTGAGTGAGATAGTTACTCATTAAAGGTTTACTAGAATACATTTATTATACTCCTTGTTGTGCAGTATGTGTAGAGGAGGAGGATAAGAATGAGTCCAATCCGTGCTTGGCCAAGTTTCTGGTTCAGTGTAAGTTTCCTTATCATAGGATTACACACACAACATAGACAGACTGTAGGGTGGAGGGCAGTATACAGCCAGACAATCGAAGACAAAATCCCAGTCAAGACTTTTTGTGCCTGAAGAATTCAATGCAGTAAATATGTAAGTATAATATTGTTCACACCCCCTCATTTACTCTCACACGATGCACAGAGCATGTGTGCACAGTATTGTGGACATTAAGATTTTAATAGCATCATAGAATCCATCTAGTTTAATGCTAGTATGTTTTTTGGAGGATGCCTAAAAGGTAAGTTTAATTTCTTTCCTAACAGGAATTCAGTGCCCAGCTCATTTTTTATTTCTTCCGATATACAAATATCTGAAACATTGAAGCAGTGACTGCGGTGGAATATTATTCAGGTTGCTTTCAGATAAAAATAGTAAGCAGCCCATTGCATTCACATTGCATGAATACAGTGGAGGCCAAACACATACAGTAAACAAATGCATTGCTCATCTCAGCTGATGAAAGGCCAAAGGCAAAGTGTACTGCTGCTACGCACTTTTGACAGCTTTGTCTGTGCAGCTGCTGGTTGCCTGCGGCACTTAGTCTCCACATATCCCGCCATATGCATGTTAAATACAAGGTAAACATCCTTCAACACAAAGTGGAGTTCCCATTATTAGTTTTTTTTTGTGTGTGTTAGGTCATTTCAGCCCATACAAACACATTGCTATTCAATACTTTGCCTTCCTCTTGGTGTGCTGCATGTCATATTAATGATAACACACAGAATTTTGTCCTGTTAGGAGGTTTTACAAGTTTCACAACTCTCTTGCCATACCAAATAATTCAGCCTTTCTACACTTTTAGTTGCCATCTACATAGATGTGTCTCTGTTGTCACGTTAAAGGTCAGGTCACCCAAGTAACAAAAAAAGTTATTGTCACTTAATCCCTAGTGGTGTCTAGCCATGCAGATAGTTTCATTTTATGTGCCCAGGTTTTAAGATATTGGCTTCTCAGTCTTCTCCTACAGCACTAAAACAGTGAAAGTGCAGAGAATTTCATTTTTGGTATTCATAGCATTGAAAAATATATATATATATATATCTATACAGACAGGGGACTAATTAAAGGGAGACCTTAATAAAAGGGTGGTGAAACATCAAATGCAGATGCTTCTGTGCACGAGTATGAAAATTACATGAATAAAACGCTACGGCATTTACACTCACCAGATCTCAACCCAGTTTTATACCTGTGGAAAATGTTTGGACCAATGTGTAAGACTTGGTGCTCTCCACCACCAAGACCAAATTTTGACCAGACTTTTGTGATGTCTCTCTTGCAGAAGAGATCTTGATCTCAATTAAATTACCTTATTAAATAATATTTGTGTATGTATATAATGAGGAAATATAGTGTGGTGTTCATCCCTCCAATAGACTTGCCAAGGAGCACTGAAGCTGTTCTGGAGGCTCGTAGTTGCCTGACGTCATATTAACACACTTCATGTTGGTTTTTAATTTGTCACCCGTCTGTATATATGCTTGCATATAAGCTCAGAGGCCTGAAAGTCTGTCTGTACCCTTTCCTCTCTTCTCTGACTTCACCATCGATCTGCTCCATCAAATTACAGGATGCTAGGAAGATGCTATTGATGCCTGTTCTCTCTTACACTGCTCTGCAAGCACATACACACTTATCTGGTGGTCATATTGACTTCCCCCTGTGTATATTAGGACCTCTGGGATACACAGACCACCCATACACTCCTCCATGACCACCCACATGGCAATGGATAGATAGCTGTGAGGGGAATTACTATATCAATACACTGCAGCTAAGACAGAATCTGACACAGGCTATACAGACCAACAGACAGCATCTGTCATCATACACATCACTTGTAGGAAACCTCTGAGTTAAAGATCTGGTCAAGATAAGACTCCTTGAAAAAGCCTGCTGTGCTCAGTCCGGTGTTAAGTTTCTATATTTTGCAGCTACAACTGTACTGAAGGGTTAACTACAGAGGCTTACAGCTTACTGCTGTTCCTTTTTAAAAGAAGAGAGAAATCTGCATAGGGAAAGTACATCAGGAATATTGTGCTGTTTTAACAAGGTGTCCTTGGGCAAGATTCCTAACAGCTCATTTCTGTAGTGGAGCTGCACAGTGGTCAATAGTGGCACACTTCAATTAGGTTATTTTTGGCAGCTGCCAGTTGCTTAGCAAAATGTCCCTTGTTAAACAAATATTAAACAGAGACAAAGTCTATAATGCTAGCAGCTCTGTGAGCCTGTACTAACTGTAGGCACAGCACATGTTGGTATGCTAACTGGTGGTATGCTGGTTTGTTACACAACGTACAGTTGAGGCTGATGGGAATGTCATTAGTTTAGCAGATATTTGGTCATACAACTACATTTTTGACAGATGAAATGATGGTTCTCTAAAAGTCACAGGATCACTACTTCAGTAGGATGCACCCTCTGAGGACCATTTATGTCTGAACAAGGTTTCATGGTTGAGATGTTTCAGTCTGGACCAAAGTAGACATCCCTTTTGTAGAGCCATGGCCAGAAAAATCAAGTCGATATTAGCAGAGCCGCAGTTTTAAAGGGCTTTAGGAACTAGTGTATCATATATAATTCAAATCTGTTGGGAAAATGTGTGATTTATTTAAGTTTTGCGTATGGGAATTATCTGACCAACCATCCACGAGATGATGCACTGGCATCAGCTGGTAAGTAAATCACACGCTTGCACACACACAGACACATGCACACAAACACAAATGCTCACACAGTTCTTTACATCCCTAGTTGACTCCACTTTCTCACTCCTCTGCTCCTTCCCACCTGCCCTCTGTCTTTCTTTCTCTCTCTGTCTCTGGATGGCCTCTGGTCCTTCCCTGCATCCCGGCACAGTTGAACAGATTGTGTCTGTATTCCAAGCTGCTTCCAAACAAAAGGCATGGGACCATTTCTCCAAAGCTCAGCGCAAGAACCTGGACATGTGGCGCAAACAAGCAGAGGTTAGTACACTTTGATTTCATTCTGTTGTTCACATGATTTATAAAAAAATTAGGCTTTATCCCATTTTGTTCAACACCCGTCTCCCTCTTTACTCATTGTAAAGTTGTTGTTTTCTAAAGTTATAGTTAAAATGCTACATAATTATACTCAAATTTAAACAAGTGATATAAAAATAGGTTGAATCAGAAGTCAAAAAAGCAGGCTCCTTATTACAGTAAGTACTTTGATTTAAGCTAGCTTACAGAACAGGTGCCTGCTCACTCCAGTCAGTGTGAGATACAGACACACCCAGGTCCAAACCTCTGCCCCTACCTCCTCCCCTCCCTCCACTACTGCTCTCCCTCCTGAATTGGATACAAGCTGCTGGGGTGAGTTTTCTATCTCCTAAGATTTATGTTTGAGTGGATAATTAAGGAGCAACGTCTTGAAACATGATGTGTATTCATTTTCAAATCTAATAGCATTTTTGTCATCCACTATCTGCTCACAATTTTTTCTGCCAAATGGAGCACTAGTTAGCATGATGATAGGTTGTATGTAATGGAGGGTCTGGAGTTTGGTGCAGTCCTGGGTCTAATGGACCATATATGATCATATCTGATTGGTAAGTTTTTTTGTAACATCTGGATTTAAAAAAAAAAAACAACTGAATGAAGGTGTCATTTGGAGTCTTTATTCAGACTCTCACACAGCAGAAGCTTTTAAAGGTAGGTGTTGCAAAATAAAATTTTTCTTCTAATGTTTAGATTTGCTGCAGAGTCATTCGAACTTATCATGCTTAAAATAGCTTGTGTGGATTTTTTTTAACACACACCTGATGATTAAGTAGAAAGCTGGATGATGCATATTTTATATTCAAATGCTTGAGTACATGCCTGGCTGTGTGACTTCAGTAAAGACCACATTTGTATTGTTGTTTTACCTCGCTCAGACCTTGAGGGTCTCTGAAGGATCTACTCACTTGGGAAGCGCTCTCTTCTGTGTGTGTGTGTGTGTGTGTGTGTGTGTGTGTGTGAAAGAAAGAAAGAAAGAAGTGGCTGATATCAAGAAATCCTACTGGAAAAGGCTGGACTGGAGGACAGCACAGAAGCACTAATCATGGTGGCACAACAACAGGCAGCAGTCAGTACAATATCAATTGAGGCTGGGGTCTACCACACTAGGCAGGACCCCAGGTGCAGACTGTGCAAGGATGCCCCTGAGACAGTACAGCACATAACAGCAGGGTGTAAGATGCAGGCAGGAACAGTGTACATGAAACGCCATAACCAGGTAGCTGGCATAGTGTACAGGAACATCTGCCATAAGTATGGGCTGGAAGTCCCAAGGTCCAAATGGAAGACACCTCCTAAGGTAGTTGAGAATGACCGAGATAAGATCCTGTGTGACTTCAAGATCCAGACTGAGAACCTGGTGATGGCTAACCAACCAGACATCGTGTTGATAGATAGATGATAGATGGATGTGGCAATCCCAAGCGACAGCAACATCAAGAAGAAGGAACACGAGAAGCTTGAGAAATACCAAGGTCTGAAAGAGGAGCTAGAAAAGATGTGGAAAGTAAGAGCAACAGTGGTGCCAGTGGTAATCGGAGCACTGGGGGCTGTGACCCCCAAACTGAGAAAGTGGCTACAGCAGATTCCAGGTAAAACATCAGAGGCCTCAGTCCAGAAGAATCCTAGTAACAGCTAAGATACTGCGCAGAACCCTCAAACTCCCAGGCCTTTGGTAGAGGACCCGAGCTTGAGGATGACACATACCACCCTGCAAGGGGTGAGAGGGGGGGGTATATCAAACACACACACACACACACACACACACACACTGTGGTGTATCAGGCCTCAGGGATCTGTCCAGTCTATCTCAGACTTCATTTATAGAGATGGTGTATACACACTGCATACACCAGGAATGAAAAGCATAACCATAGATGCAAGTGAAATCACAGTGGGTGGACACTACTGCAGAATTTGCACTACAAATATTCTAGGTAGTTTTTTTTCCTCCAACTACTTTACAATTCATTAGAGCTGTGAGAATAGACTTTATAGTGACACCACATAATACTGTGTTAATCATGTGTGTCCCAGATTGAGGCTAACCGACAGATGAAGTCATTTGGCCTCCAAGCTCTTGGTTCAGCATTGTCCTGACTTGAGTCTCTATCTCTCTGCAGCTGCCTGTGAGGGTTTAAGTAAGTTTATTCAGGGAATAGTGAATTATACGCTGAAATGGAAAAACATTAAATCCTAAAAGAATCTGAAAAGGAACTGAAGTTCTAGTTATTCCTAGTAAAAAGTATTTTATGCCATCCAGCTGCCATTTTACAATGGGTCAAATGAGGACTTGTGGTGTTCTTAATGATGGACCTACAGATAATTGTCACCTGACTCTGTAGTTCCCCTCAGCTGTGCTGCGCGTTTTCATTTTATGGCTTCTAACTTTCCTGTTGTGGTTGTCTCTCACCATCGTTTCTAGCTGCAAAAAAAAAGCCAAATGTACCTTACATGTTCAGTACCAAAATGAGCTGGTGAACATAGTGGAGCATTGAGCAGGTAAAGAGCAAGATATTCCCCCCAGAGATCAAATGGAAAAACCGCGCTAAAAGAGTAAGTATTGGGCTTGAATTCATCAGGTGACCAAAAAACACTCCCAAAAAAAGGAACAGCTGGATGTGTAAATTAGCAACAACCTCTAATAACTTCTTAAAGTAATGATATGTCATGTTGTATTTACAGCTCGTTTCCACAGCATCTAAGTGGACAAAAATCAATCTTTGCAGGTTTAAAGCTTCATTAAACATTTAAACTACTAGGAAGTTCAACAAACCATAGAAAACACAGCCCTGCTATATTTTGGGCTTATTAAGTTTTTACGGCTAACCTGTTGCCTTACACACACAACAGTCACAGAAGAATATGAGCTTCCCATCTGATTCATGTTTCTGGCCACTTAATGAAGACGTCCAATATTCAGTCGAGCTTTTAGCTTTTGGTTCATGCTCATCAACTACTGAGTAGATATTTGGGACTCTTACATATATATATATATATATATATATATATATATATATATATATATATATATATATATATATATATATATATATATATATATATATATATATATATATATATATATATATATATATATATATATATATATATATATGTGGGTGTAATAAGAGCTGTGAGATCCAACCATACATTCTGTGTGAAGGTCGGAGAGCTAAAATAATAGGATAAAAGTGTCAAAAGGCTGTAGAGCTAGGTGCTAGTTCTCAGTAACTTTCAGCACAACTGCTAATTATTTTACATCACATGGAGTGATTTGATTCAACGTCAGAAATAGGGCTTAGTGCAGGTTTATTTTCACATTGATCATACATGCCTGCCTTAGAGGCTGCCATGTATAGGACTAGCAGCTTCTGGCCAGTGTAAAGAGCATAGGTAAGTAAGTGCAGTTGCTCAGGGCTAGTTTATCATCAAATAGGCAGCCAGTTTCACACTCAGTCATTGTATATTCAGTATGATTCTCTGGCCTGGAGGTGAAATATAGAGGAACGAGAAGCGGTGTTGAGGAGCTCCAGCTCCCAGGCAGAATCGGACAACAGCTGCCTCCCTCTATCAGTGTTTTAATGTGGTGTGTGTATGTACTTGCGCATATGCAGTAGATGTGTGTGTGCACAGTGTGCTCCATACACACCAGATGGTTACATGTCTGCATGTGCTTGTGTGTGTAGAGTACCTGTTTGACCTCTGCCATTGGCTCAGGCTAATAACGTCAGCTGACAGATGGTCCGAAGTTTATTTACTTTTGGGCAGCTTTTTTTCCCCATTAGCTTTTGTACGAGTGTTTTTTCAGCCTTTTGTGTGAATTTGTCATTGACAGAACAAGCATGGCTCTATCCACTGGTATACATGTGTGTTTCAGTACAAGCTTGTTTAAATTGTAAAAGGAGAAGACTTCCTCATGTCAGTCACTTTTTTGAACCAGAACCGGGCAATAATTCAGTGTTATTGCTCATCTCTTTCTAAACTGGTATAGTGACAGAATTTTCCTTTAGATAAATATCACCTCTAATTAATGTAAATTTTAGGCATCAGCCTTTCAGAGCATGACTTCTTAAATACTTAAAAACATATTAAATATTTAAAAGATTTTGTTCTAATAAAACGAAAAAAAATCAATTTATTTTACTCGCACGCCCTCACGGTTACGTGCATGTCTGACACTGACCGCAATGTCGATGGTCTAATTGTGTTGCGTGGACATTTTTGTGTGACCTTAAACCCTGAGTGGAAAGAGGTTATCAGTTTGTGTCTCTTTACGGCATAGTTAGCTGTGCTCTCTGTTCTCCTGCACCATTAGCTGTCAACATATTTTTAGAAAATACACTGTGTACTACTGTAGCTCAAACATCTACTCACAACAGCTCAATGGTGTTTAAAAACCCATGCAGGCACAGATTATCATAGACGGTATGTTGTTTGTCTAAGCATGGACTGTCTGTGTGTAATGTATCATGAGGATTTTTGTTCGTTTTGCTTTTCTCTCTATACACACCTTGATGGTTTGTTCTCATTTACTAGCTAATCAAATTCACTTGGTAGACCTTAATCTTTAAACCGTTTTAACATCTGCCTCTGGTTACTGGTCTCTAGATGGATTTAGTCATTAGCACTTCTGTCTGTAAGGGTGAAATGAAACAGATTCCTTTTGTACAGTGGGTATCCAGCTGTGCATTACAAAATGGGTGTAAAAACCAACAGAAGACATGTTATACAGTAAATGCACTGAGACACATTTCATGCTTCTTTCGACCTAAATCACTGTCTTCTGAAGTAGTAGTGCTTTTGACATTTTTGACAGGAGCTCTGGTCATATACTTATCATGGATTTGCCTGAATGTGGTGTTTTTCTCAAAGTAAACAAAAGTGAAGTCTGGCTATTTGTGCTACCATCTGCCCCATCGCTGTGCCAGAGGAAGTACCCCATCTCTGAGACCAATCCTTTTCATCTTTATTCATCTACACTCCTTTGTTCTGTACTGATCTGTTACATGTATTTCTTACAGCAAATGCATAACATTACCAATGAAATCAAAGAAGGGCCTCCACTGATGACCCTACTCATACTAGCACCTGCTAAAACGTGCATCACCCATGAGTCTTTGCAGTTCTTACCCACCACTCTTTTTGGTTGTGTTTTGCAGGAGATTAGAAACATGCACAGCGAGCAGCTGATGGGCATCAGGCGAGAGGAGGAGATGGAGATGTCTGATGATGACATGGAGGACGTCCCTGACAGCAAGGACTCTGAGGACTCAGGTATGCATATGCAGCATTTGCATGCACATTCACAGTTCAACACTTCTGTCAACATGACAGGCCATACGCTGATCGATGTCTCCAGAGGTTGGGCACAAAGAACTTTGAAAAAGTGACAGAGACAGCTGTGTTGGACTGAAATGACAGTAATCATCCCCAAGCATGCGATAACCATCTGACAACTCCCCATGAATAAAAAAACACATTTTAAGTACATCAAGATGCTGACACCACTTGCGCTTTACTGAGTTGATGTTGAACACAACGACTAAAAGACATCCACCCCAGTGCACCCTGGTGTATGTACACAACTCCATATGAGTGTGTGTGTGTGTGTGAGGGAATCTGTCCACACCTGCCAGCTGCCATCTCATTTCAGACCGGGGTATCACTGAAGTGCCATAATCTTCCCTCAAAGGAGTCTCTTTGTGTTTGCTGAAGCAACAAAAACTAACCGCGCTGCCAATCTCTCAACCCCCAATAAAATAACCCATAAGTCTGGAGTGGTCACCAGGGCAACACGCCATAACCACCACATCTCTCGACTTGTGTTTTGTGCATCTCTGCATGTTGTTATGCTCTCTTCATGTATTCTTTCCTCTCGCCTTGTAATAATTCTGATCTCTGCCATTTGCTTTTATGACAGCTTCTCTAATCAGCATGCAAATGTATGCAAATGAAACCATCAGCCTAGCCCCTTCTCTTTTGCAATCTTGCTATTTAGCTATCAGTAATTAGCATTGCTGTCAAAGACCTGATACTACAGGATTGGCTGAGGTGACAGGTGTTAATGTGACACTTCTTGGTATTTGTGTTAACAAGCTGACTGTTACACCCCCTTTACTCACTAGCCTTTTAAGCAAAGGCCCATATTTACACGTCAACCAGCCCCGCTGAAAACACCTGTGTTATGACTGCAGCCTCTTAAAATGCGAATCGATGCTCTGCGTCTGACTCATGTACAGAATAGAAAGCAAGAACTGCTTGTGTGCATGACTGTAGGTGTGTGTGTACATGCACGCTCATGGACATCTGCAGGTCGATAGCGCTGCCTGTTATGTAACAGAAGGGGAATTGCTCAGAATCTGGCCAAGCAGTTGACATCTCCTCACACCAAGTTGATGAGGCTCTCAGATCAATACTCTTCTCACCTCAAACCTTTATTTTGCTGGGAGAAAAGTACACGCAAACACAGCATGGCCGCACATACATTCACCCAGCAAGAGTTCATTAACACTGCCAATGGTCCTCCATGATAGACTGCAGGCAGCACTCATGAACACCCACACAAAACCTAACTAGAGACATTCATGCACACACTTACACACACGCTCACACAGGATGGGGCTTATCTCCCCAGTCCAGTCAGTGTATTGCTCTTTCTCAAAGCGCTTCCCCTCAAGGCCCACAGAAGGAGAGCAGAGCTGATAATACTGGACATCTTTGGAGTTGGGCAGGTCTCATGTAGTAATAACTCCCACTGTAACTCCTCTGTTTGCTCAGTAGGTCAGGTCAAATGTCCAGTGGAGAGCTACTGGACAAAACACCGGGATTATCACAGCGGTCAGTAGTCTGTGTTTAGATTAGTTATTAGTGTGTAGGTGTTCTGTTATCTGACATAAAAGGAATATCCAAATATCATCATTAGGTGCCGGAGCACATGAAATGTGCCGCCCGCCGAAAATAATTAATAAACAATTTATGATAAAATAATTAATTATTTCAAACGCATGGCATTGGTGGTATGTGCACATTGTATTAAAGGGCGAACATAAACCATTATTAGCTACCAAATCACACAGTAAATACGGAAATCCATTAGACTTACCATTTTAGGCTGGATGAAATCTTGGATTTTATTTGTGAAGAAGAGCAGTGCTGTGACAGAGCGCACTTTAGAGGTGGTGCTAGTGACCGTACACTTTGGCTTTCACACAGTATTAGCAGCACACATCGCAGAATTTTTAGCTTGGTGATTAGATGTTTCTTACCAAATTGCCACTTGGGTGTCGTCGTTAAATTCTCCCAAAGGTTTTCTGTATATTTTGAATCAGGTCTTTTCTAACGCAGTTGTTTGTCTTTTGTGCTGATAACTCAACCCGAGAGCATTTCATGCCGATCCAAGCCGTAGAGGTGCTCCAACTGTGAGTCACGTAACATTTTCTATTCAAAAAATGAAATTGGGGTTTTATAGCCTAAAATGGCTCTTCACACTTCGCAACTTTATCAATCAAATCAAACCAGACCTACATAGTCCTGATGATGCTGATTAGATATGTTTCTGGTAACTCTTAATAAATAACACCTAAGGATTTTTTAATATATGTTCGCTGCTATAGTGAAGCGAAATATTTGAAGCCATGTTTTTAATGCTACCTTGTTTATAGACACATCCAAGGTCTTTTCCCTGCAGGAACAGGTAGAGATATATTTATCAACATCCATCAATAGGACATTTGCCATTTTGTGTTTCAAGATGCCTGACATTTGCATAAAGTAAAACTGAGCTCTACTCTTTTGCCTTTGTGCTTTGAATTTTAAGATGCTCACTATTTCTGTGCCTGCTCTCATTCAAATGATCAATGAGCAATCCGATCACGATTGGAAATGTCGCTGTGTAAAAGCTTTTGATATTTTGTGTTGAAATGTATGTTCCCACAAAAGAGACAGATCAGGGATAACGTGAGCACTCCAGATCAAAGGCCTCACTGTGAAACTGAGACTCAGCTGGATGATAATTTGTTGTGATAAGGTGTAAATTGAACAACAGTGTTCTACACAATAAACATCATCTTCCATATGGTTCTCAACACTTCATGTCTAAATCTGTAGGTGTTTCCCAAGCAGAAGCCTTAAAGGAGGAGAATGACTCCCTGCGCTGCCAGCTGGACGCCTACAGGAACGAGGTGGAGCTGCTCAAACAGGAACAAGGCAAGAACCAACCAATCAGGAGTGAGGAGGACAACACTCACTCCCAGCAGCTCAGCTTCCTGCAGCAGGCTCTGCAGGGCATGCAGAAGGTAGCACTTGTTGCACACACAGAAGCATGCAGACACGTTTTTTCCAATCATCTGTCCAACAATAAGTTTAATCTCCTACTCGTTACTGTTCTGCACCAGGTTCTTTTTTTATTTCCATTATTTATTTATTTATTTTTCAGAACAAGGTCGCTCAGGTTAATTTCTCATATAAGATTAAAAACTCGACTGACACAGCACTTTTGAAGAGTGCTATGTGGGAACAAGTGGGAAAGTAAAGCTGTCTGGAGCCGCTGTTAGTCTTTTCTGAAGAGCTGCTAAAAATGTACATTGCAGGTTTACTCTGGTTAAAGGAAAGCTTATTCGCAGTGGGAATTGGTTTTACTTGGGATTGGAAGGTTGTGTGCTATGATTCAAACAGTGCACAGAAACTTCTTGGAACAAACCCAAGGCTATTAAAATAATTTCAGACCAGTTACTCAAAGAAAATGAATGAACATGTGCCTTGAATACCATATACCGTAGTATACTTTATTCTGAATGTTGTCATCTTCAGTCTAACTGTTTTTGGACTTTGTTTTATATATTTATAAAATACAATCAATATTTGACTTATAGTCCAACATTTGTCAAGACAGACACACATTCAATGTCTGAAATATTAGAAAGTATGAACTAAAACAATAGAAGAAACATTTTAATTGACAAGTAAAGTAAAAACTGTAAATATTCTGTAAACTCAGTTTGTCTTTTAATCTACTTCTTCTTTACCTGGGAAGCAGCACTTGGGAATCAGTCTCACCACAAACGTCCAGAAGCAGCTGGCGCTTTCATTAATATCACATGATCTTCAGACATAGAGAAAAACAATCCAGCCTGGACGATAATTCCTTGAAGTGCTCAGGATGGGGGGGAAGGAAATAATGGATTTTCAAACATCAACCCTGTCTACTTGGTAAACGCAGATGATGAACTGCTGCTGAAGATCATGTGATTTTGGTGACGTTCTACTATATCTTTAGGTGACAGGATGAACAACATTTCCACTTTGAAAAGAACAACACCTGTAATGTCAGAAACTCTTCAATCTACCTTTTAAAATTCTAAAGTACTACTAAATTGACTTACTGTGGCATTTGTCAAGTGTCCTCACTTAGCTAGCTGTCACAGGTAATGGAAATTATGATGGATTCATGTTTTAAAAGAGGAGAATCCATTAAAGCCCTGCTGTTCATTTCTACTTGCAGAGAGTAATTACCTTTCTAGCTTACGACTCTCATGATGTGTTTGTGGAAAGATTAGGTGAATGAATTAAATGAATTGGAAGACACTGAAATTGGATACCTCTCCTTGCCAGGGTCCACATGTTGTATCACGCAGACAGACAAATTTCAGTGAAATACTACCAGCATGTAATGGCCACCTGTTTCGTCCTTTGTGAATTATAGTGCATGTAACAGAAAAGCAATTAATGTGTAGCTTTACAGAGGAAAATTCCAGGCTATAAACACCTTGCGCCTCACGGACCCTCTTTTTGTTGCAATTAACACTGCAGGAGGTGAATCTTTTCATCTGTGTTTACCAGATAACTTAAGAGGACACATTGGAGATAAATATAGTTGTTAGCTTTCAGAGTTTCCTCAAACACCCGTTCTTGTGTCACCCAAATGAGTGTTTCTTCCATATGCAATTTATAATTTTTGAGTGTTTACAAGCAATGGATTTGGCAAATTACTCCTCTTGGACAGAACATAATAAGACAGATTATAATACAACAATTGTTTTCTCTCTAGAAAATATTTATTGGAGATATAATCCACGTCAGTGTCTAATTAATTTTTTGTATTATGCAGATTTTTTTTGTATTATGCTCTAATTACCGGTGTAGGGATTACATGCTAGATATTAATTAAACAAATGGCTGATTGTTCCTTCTCTTTCAAAGCAGTTTGACTACCAGTTTAGTATTGTCACGGTTAGTTTGTTCACAGTAGCATTAGTGGCTTATTGTTCTTCCTTTTATTTTTGCAGCAACTGTTAAAAATGAGGGAAGAATTAAAACAGCGGGAGGCAGAACTGGAGAAGAGTTTGGAGGACAAACAGCAGCTGAAGAACCAAGTCCAGAATCTGAAGGAAGGACTACAGAACCTGCAAAACACACATGCAATGCAGGTTAGTTTGACAGAAAACACACATTTTTGTCTGCTGGGTTTCCTGAGAGTAAAGCAAGGAGAATCTACCGTGTTTCCTTGATGCGTTTTTATATGAAAGTTCAATTCTGGGTTACTGTCTGTGTTTGAAAGTGAACACACTCTAATTTGCATTTTAATAAAAAAAAAGAAATTAGTTCAAGATGAGTTCCAACGCAGGACAGATATTGAGGAAATACATCATCAATAAACAAAAGGACAGAATGTGAAAGTTGTATTGTGTAGTTTTGGGTCGAGAAAATGACTCAATGATCTGAACTAGTTTAAAATGTATTTCTAAGCTCATCAGATATCCCAGAAGAGCTATTTTTGCTGCATCTTTATAATATCAACACTGTGGGGGAGGGCCTACCACAGTGAGATTGACAATTTCTAACTTCAATCAGTTTTCTGCTGTTCCCATTTTCCTCCCAGGGAGCTTAATACATTCTTTTTTAACATTCAGTATAATCGACTTTTTAATTTCTAATTTCCCTCCCAAAAAGTTAATAATGCAGCTTTCAAGTTTGAAGTTCAGTAAAATTATAGTTTGAGTTCCATTCATTTAGCTTTTATTAGTGTACAACAATGCAATCATTTGAAGCACTATCTGCTATCCTTTGTGTGTAGGAAATTCTTGTGTCCTTCAAAGTTTGTTCTGCATTAGAGTCAAAAACCCTCATAGACAGTTTATATTGACAAAAAACAACTCACAGCAGTGCCACATAAAGCTGATAAATCAGTGTGGGATGTTTACCTGAGGTGTAGGTGTGTGTGAATGTGGGGATAAGACAATTCCGAGGCAGGTGCAAAGCACACTTAAAAACAATAATAAGAATGTTCGTTGTCATTAAAACCTGCTTTCACAGGGTGGTATAATATGAAAATTTAAGGGGTTTTTTTGATGGGGGTGCAGGGGTTTTACAATCACGATGCCGGCTCAATGTCGTGATGTCTGTCAGCCATCGCCGATGGACAATGGCATCGTCTATCGGCCCAGACCTATTGGCTATAGTATGTCTTTAGTGTTAAAATAATTAGTTGATTAATCTATTAGTCCATTAGAACAATATTTTGATAATTGATTAATCATGTCAGTTTTTTTTTATTATATATGATCATAAGCTGAATACTAGCTGACATGATAAAATGTGATGCTTCAACAATCACTTTTCACCCATTTCTTTGGTACTTCTATGTGTTTTTTAGTGAGGATCACTATATCATGCATAAATATGGTCATAAATTATAAGAAACTTCATCGAAAGGAATCAACAAGCAAGCGGTGCCATGGTAACGGTCACTGTATAGCACAACAAGCAACTTGGTGCATGTCAGTGTCATCAGAAATGTAAAGGGATGTACTAAGTACCATTTTTAGAACTGTTCTGCCACGGAAACACTTAAACAATAGGGTCGCAATTTTTTAAAGTATGTCTTGAAACAATAGGCAGGTGCCCTTGTGAACACAAACAGGCATTTGCTAGCTGTAATAATTCTTCCAGTTCATACTGGCCAGCAAAACATCCCAACTTAATGTGCTGCAAAAATACATTCACAGAAAATGAATACAGAAAGTTTATCTCAAGTTAATGAGGCTTTAACTTTGTCAGACTAACAGTTGGAGCTATCAAGTGAGTAGCTTCCAGAATTAGTCTTCTGAGTATGAAATTCCCTTTTTGTGTTAACTGTTCCTGCGCTGCAGCTCGGCACAGAAAGACTGTGAAAACACAAACAGGGAATACTAGAAAGACAGTAACTTTGGAAGATATCCACTTCACTTGTTTAACATTATCTTCACAACTCCCCCACTAAGTTCAAACTAAGTTACGTTTAAGTTTACGCATAGCTACAGTCTGCTGTAGTGGAAATTCCTGTAGGAAAAATGCAAATAAGACAAAATATGTCAAATACATACAGTAATAGAAAATAATGTGTTAGTTTTACATCCTATTAAATGTCTAGACAACATACTTACATATACATTCAAACTAAATGCGTTTTCCTTTAAATATTACACAAGATGTTTTGTCTTTGTGTTATTTTGTCCTCTCCTCTGTAAAAGCTTGCAGCCACATTAAAAAAACCTGAAGATATCCATCCATTTCCTAACTAGAAACAAATTGAGCATGGTTGACCGCAGTGAAATTGTTTCCTTATTTGTCTGCCGTTGAGATTAAGTAACATCGACCGTCATTTTGTTTGAACTGACCAAGAAGCAGTAACTAAAGCTGATGATACACGGGGGCAACTTTTTGAGCAATGTTGCTGGGCAATCTTGCTGGTGGCAAGTCCGACTATGTTTTGAACGGATAGCAGCGGTGCGGGGAGAGTGGCGGGAGAAGGGGATTATGAAAGTAATCGTTACTCATTACCATTGACAGCAACATTGCCCAGCACCATTGCTCTAAAAGTTGCTCCGTGTATCATCAGCTTTAGAGACCACAATGTTATCAGTATTTACCATGGGTCAGCAACCTTTTCTTTGATGAGTTCCAATATACAAAGATGAAGACATCCAGTGTGCCAGCAGCGTTTGTTAATGTACATGTCATTTATTTTTAATTTATGCACTGATAGTTAGATTTTAATTGGAGTTTGACCTTGTTGATAATAGTAATAGACATATAATAAATATGGCTGTCGAGCAATTAAAAAAATTCATCTAATTAATTACAAGATTTGTAACTTGTTTGTAGTTTTGTAATGAATTAATCGAAACAAATCACATATATTAATATTTGTCATGATAAGTATTTAAAATATTCAGATAGATTTTGGTAGATGAGTGCATCAAGCTAAAAATCTTTATTTTCCATACATTCATAACTTTTTTTTCATTGTTCATATCCAATAACAATGCAACAACATTTTTTATTTAAAATATTAATAGTGTTTTTGCGGTATTGAAAACCTTCAAGAAACTTTAGGATGACACCTGCCTCGTAGGTTTGAATAAGCAAGTCACCACTGCAATGAACAAGACCAGGTCAAGCCTGATTAAAACTTAAGTCACAGTATACTGTTAACTACCAACATGTCGTGTGTACAGTCAGAAGGCTAATAGTTACAAATGCCTCTTATGCCAACATTTTTTCTTTTCCAAAACTCCTATTAAAAATGTTTAAGGGGCATTTTTCTCTGTTAGGCATGTCATGTTTACTACTGTTTCAGGTGTTGTCCCATATTCCCAGTATTCAAGTGCTAATGTTTGTTAATGTTCCTTCTGGCTCGGTATAATGAGAGGAAGGATAGTCATTAAATTGAGCCTCAGGTTCAATCGCCTATTAAATTGGATGATAATACAAACGCAATCCACGCAGGGGAGGAACTTCATATGTCGTGTCTTTGCTCTGAGATGTACGAGCTGACTGCAGGTTTCAAAAAATGCAGAGGTGAATTATTAATTTGCTAATGCTTCTCTTCCTTCAGGTCAACCGGCATGATAGAGTTGTCAATAGCGCGTTGGTGAAGAGTTTGATTAGAAATGTGTCTCCCACAACTGTGAGCCATGGGAATTATTCTAATTAAATTCCTGCATATGGGCGAACATGAATCATGAGAGGCAGTCTCATTAAAGGGAGAAAGAGAAATCAATTTTTGGGTGTAGGTTTCCCCGAAGATGGTGCTTGATGTGGGGCGATTTGTCATCTTGAAGAGATTTCTTCATACCATCAGTTCTCCTTCACTGGTCCAATCACTGTTCCTGCTGTCACAAAGCTGTCACCACACATTACTGGACTGACACCAGTGCAGGTCATTGAGGCTATTAACCTGTTAGAAAGGCTGGCACCACTTTGACTATTCCACCTCCCCTGTTAGAGTGGTACGTTCCATCTCTCCAGTGTAATTCACTACATGAAGACCAGCAGAGGTTTTTTTTATATATATATTTCCTTACTTTTATGATCACAACAATTTTTCAGCATATATTTTAGTGCTGCCACTAATGATTGTTTTGTTTTTATTAATGGAGTACTCCAGCCATTTAGAATTGCATTTCTATTAAGTGGGGTAGACTTGGAAGAGACACGTTAAAGGAAAAACTGTCAAAATTGAAGCAGCAGAGGCTGAGAGATCCTGATATTTAGTCCGTACCAGGAGTCAATCTCCAGAAATGCTCAAGCATATACTTCCCATGATGCAACACAAGTGTTTTTATCCAACCCTTCCTGACTGGTAAAGCTCCATGTCCTTAAAACTACGCACACCCAATTTTTTTATTCAGGCTTGCTGTTGAGAAATGTTTAAAAGTCTTGAACTCAAACCAAATTCAACCCTGATGACATTAGCAGGTTTATTGTCATGGACTGTCAAAAGCTCCCTTCACAGCCACAGAGAATATTATACAGCTGGTACAAGCTGAGTAGTAAGTAGTAGTAAGTAGTGTTTAAGAAGCATCTGTGTTGTTTAACCCTGGGTGATGTCCCCAGCACTTTTTAAAATGTCTGATTTTGTCCTCACCACTTTTTGAAAGCATTTGTTAAAAATGCAACAAGAAATGATAAATAACAAATGAAAATGCTTTGAGAAAGGTTAATTTGACCTTATTTATTTAACTTAAGCTAAAAAAAGAAGCGCTACTGATTATAAAATGACCCCAAAACGTGCTACTTCTTTACTTTTTTTCTTTACTCTACATTTTCTTTTTGGCCAAGTTTTGCGTCTTTTATTTTAAGGTTTTCAATTGTCACCTGCCACCCAAGTTTTGTTTACCTTTTACATGAATAAAAACATTTCCGCCATAAATTGATGCAAGAAAAGAAGAAATTTTTAAGAAAAATTTCACCAGAATGCAGGAAATTAAAGCCCCCTCCAGTGTATTTGACATTTCTATAATATTTTATATTTCATTTCCTTACAATGTTGATTACCCGCATAGTTCGCCAAATATTTTTGACAAATAGCTTAATTGTGCGCTCAAAGTGAGAAGGGTCCAGCTGCGGCCTGCAGACAAACGTGACTGAAGTTGACGGAAGTTAAACTTCCATATATGTTTTTCCCAGAAGCCACCGCGCACAAAGCATGATGATGTTTATCTCGACCGCACGGCCCACGCATAGCTGTTAAATAATTTTTAAAAAGCCGTTAAAGAAGAGGTGTCAAGTGTCAACGTAGTAATCAGTGTACATTATGTGTTAATATTTACTATACTATAATTATATATTATTAATATAGTATATTTATACTATAATTCCTGCAAATATTTATTTATAATAGCCTAACAATTATGATAATAATAAAGCAATGATTCAATTCATACCACTGTTTTATTTCTTCCAAAGTGATTTTAAGTTTCACAAACCAGAATTGATTAGAAGAAACTTTACAACATTACTGAGAATTTAATGATAGAATAACAGTGGTACGAACATTAACACTATCATTCAGCTGTTGCTGGACACGTCTGCTGTGTTGGCTGCAGTGGTCTGTGTGACTGGGCCTGGGGCAGCTAACCGGAGCTAGCTAGCTAACTATTCCTTACAGCCCCCCGAAGTATATTTATTCCTCTTACCCTAACCATCACAGGGTGTGTGCCTACAGTTATTGATTATATGCATGTCGACCGGTTAACCCTATCCGCTAGCACGTCGGCTCCATTGTGTTGCTGTGCAGCCTCCGGTAACGTTACTGCAGCTATAACAACCGTTGGCACCATGATCGGCTTTTCCGGAGTTTTCAACTCCGAAAACGTTTGAACACATTTTTGATTCGCCACCAATTTTCGTAAAACTGCCGATATTGGAAATCTACACAGTTGATTTCTCGCCTAAAACCTTGTCAGAAGTGTATTTCAAGTTCTGTTGTTGGCCTCTAAAGAGTATACGGTTTGTATTAGTGTTGTCGTTCAAAGAACGTTTCGTTCATAAGACCTAATCGTGTATATGACTCGGGAGGAACGGGTTGTCTCAGTGAGTAATTCGTTCTTTTTCACGCATGCGTGAAGGATCTTGGACTCTTACGTTCACACGTCAGCTGCATGGGCTCCGTCAGCACAGGAAACAGAACTGATTAGTTCACGACTCATAGCAACGGTGGGTCTCTAGGTTTGAGTCGTTCATTTGTCACGTGACAGCTCCTGTGGAGCAGGAATGAACTACTCGTTCACCGCTCACATGGGTCCTCCTCAGTCTTTCGTTCATTCTGCAGGATGAGTGACTGCCAGCACCGGAGAATGAGAGGCAGGTCGGCTGTCAGGTAACTGGACTGACATTATATAGCTATTTTGTTAATTATGTGACATTTTATAAAGCATAACGTTATTACAGCGCAGTGATGTTGTGCTAACTTATAGTTTTAACACAGCCGTACCGTAACTTTAGTCCTGCTAGTGTTTAACATTACTGCTAACAGCTGATGAGAGTTGTTCTGGGTCCGCTCCACTTCAGAGCCCTGACAGAGTTCTGCCGGGAGCCAAATTACCTCCAAGGTCGTCTCCTCTCCAAAACAAACAGACCCGGTCATTAAAACACAGCTAACAGCTAACAGCTGATCCAGGTCCGCCAGCACGGCTCTGTTGAGCCGTGCTGGCGGACCTGGATCAGCTGTTAGCTGTTGTTTCACTGCTCGTGACTGGTGAACAACCTGCAGTGTTTGAGAGCGATGTGCTCATGTGTGTTTCTCTGTCTGCAGAATCCGAACCTGATGTGGCCCGTTCTGCGTCCAGAACTGCCAAACTGCTGCGTTTACATGTTTATTTCTTTGTTCCTCTCTCAGTGCTGGAGTTCTTTAAGAACTTAGTGGCTTGATCCAGATTATTATTAAATTGGTTGAATTTTAATAAGAGTGTGTTTATTCATGAAGTGTATCAAGCTTATTATTTCTATATATTTACTGCAAATCTGATATTAATATTTTAAGATAATATTCAGAGATAATGATAGTAATTATATACATAAGCATTTATATGGTTGGTCTGGTTGTACTCGGGAAAGATTGTGAAAATGGAAGGATTTAGCCGAAGTAGTGGTGATTACATATTGACAACATATTTCTGTGGTTTTTACATGGTTTGAATTTGGTTGTGGGCCCAGGGGGGTTTATATAATGATGATAGAGAGTAATCAAGAGGTGAATTTGTGCATTATACTTTGTCAAATAAAAGCAAGTCAGGCAGCCTTCTGTGTTTGAGAATGGCACTGTTTTTTAATTGCCCACTAGAGGGCTGCAGCACCACAATAACCAGCCTAGTTCAAATGAACGAAATGACTCAAAAAAAGATTAGTTCATTTTAATAAACGAGATTTGAACGAACGACACTGTCAAAAGAGTCGAACTTGCCATCACTAGTATGCATTAGGATCTATCCTGTACGTGAGCTGAGATTAACATCATCACGTTTTGTGCGCGGTGTCTTCTGGGACAAACCATAGTTGGAAGTTCAACTTCTGTCAGGTCTGTGGGCTTGTGACGTATGACTATAGTAGTTCCATAAGTCATACGTCATTCTCCAAGCTTGTGCAGGCGCACTGTCATGCCTCGTTAAAAAACTGTCACGCCATCACGCCTCGTTAAGTCAGAGCATCAAACCGATAAACATCATTGTGAGGTTGCTAACCAATTTATCATGTAATTTACTTAAAACTTAAAGTAGGTATGTCTCTCTGTGTCTGATTGTTGGTTTGTCTTTCTAGTTTAGTTAGCTAAGTTAACTAAGTTGTAGTTAGCCAGGTGTAGTTAGCTAGCAAGCATAGTTATTCCAGAAAGTTGGCTAACAGAGGGTCTTCATTTTAGTTTTTAGTTTCCTTGAGAAAGAACGTTAACCAAAAACAGCAGTTAAAACTGGCTTGAGGGGGCTTTAAGTGTTTAATTCTCTTCGCCCTTATGTCCCCCCTTTTCAACACCGTGACGATCTTCTGCATCGTTGTATTTCTCTTGTTGCAGTGGATAATTGCAAGTTATCTATAGAAACATGTAAGCTTAAACAGACCCCTCTTACACTGTCTCTGTATTTATCTGCTTGCGTATCCTTCTCACCTTTTTTTACCCCTGACTAGTTTGCATGCCTGATTACTAAAACATCCAGCTTTTACTACTGTTCAACAATTCCAGGATCACTTGTATTCACATGCACAGCCATGGATCCAAAAGAGACTGTGTTTTCTGAGGTGCAGTGTTCCCAAATAACTCCTTAAAGCCATCCTTAATAGGGTTATGGGTGTATATCGAAACAAAAAGGTTTGATTAGTCAAGTAATTCTCTCTGCACTAATATTTCCAGGAAATTGGAACTCTCAAAGTCTTCATTGCTACAAAAACAATAGCTGACCATTTTTCCTTGTTAGACAATGCTTGTATTTGTCACCATGCTGTGCGCCACCACGCTCGCCCGTCTGTCTGCAATAACGCTTAGCTTGTCTCTCTCTGGCTTTTCCTCACGTGTTTCTAATGTGTCGCAGCTGGAGATGTCGAAGCAAGATGACAGAGGCACAGAGGAGAGCGCTAATCAAACCAGTGTAAGTGGAAAAAGGTTGAGCCCTCCCCACTCATCTCCAGATATTGTTTTGTGTCCTAATTTTTCCCTTCTTCTACTTCCTACTCTGACTGTCCTCTGTAACCTCTTCCAGTGGCATGACAGATCATTACAGGCCAATCCAATTCACAGCGACTGCATTTGTCATAGAATAAATCACCCAGACACAATTGGGCTAGGAAATAAAGGAGTCATAAAGTCGAAATGGCTCACACATGTGCATGTGTCTACACTCCCATACTCGCAGGGTGTTAAGGATAGATTAAAAACAGAAAAGGGCCACCAGGCATCCCACACCATAAGTGGAAACTACACACAATACTATGTAAGACAACAAACAGACAAAAGCTCCTCTGTTATTTCTCTGCCATTTTTCTGCCACCTGTCAGAGATCTGAAACAAACAGCTTGATCATTTCCCTTCCAAGTCTCTCCCTCTATTTGTTCTTTTTAAAGTTGTCTCTATTTTGTGTTGGTGTGTGTGACATGCATTTCATCCCTCTATCAGAAATATAGCTGCTGGCTGAAAATTCCCCCTCGCCTCATTATCCTCGTTCTCATTGTCTCGCCGTATTAATGTGCTGGTAGTGAAACTTTCTGATCTGCTCATTCTTTTTCGTGTTCGTCTTTTTTATTGTGTGCCATGCATCAGCTTAAGTTTAAGTTTGTTTACTTCTCATGAGCCACAGTCTAACAATGGCTGATAACAGATTCATTTAAGGTTATATGTGTGTCTATGTTTTTGTAGGAAGCCACTGCATCAACAGTGGTATCTTGCAGTCAGGAGAAGGAAGGTCCTACAGAGAAGAATCCACCAAGTCCCATTCAATCTGAGAGGGAAGCTCTGCTAGTTGGTATGCTGCATTGCCAATACTACTTTTTTGCCTGAACAATTGCTTCATAAACTAGGCATTATTGTATTGTGTATATATTATTATATTGCATTATTGTATGCCCAGTTTATGCAGGCACTGTTGATGCGGAAACAAAATTCACAGAATGGTGGGAAAGGGGGGGGTTAGAAGGGGCCCACAGCAGGCTTCCATGGCCTTGGTATAGTTGAAAACTAGTAGCAGGTGTGAAAATGTAAACGTAAATGCTCCGTATTCGTACAGTGCCTTTCTAGTCTTTTCGTCCACTCAAAGCGCTTTTACACTACATCACATTCACCATTCACACACATTCATACACTGAGCGTGCTCAAACAGAAACTAACATTCATACACATCCATACACTGGTGGAACAGCCACCAGGGGCAATTCGGAGTTCAGTATCTTCCCCAAGGACACTTCGACATGCAGCCTGGAGGAGCCAGGGATTTAACTGCCAACCTTCCGATTAACGGGCAACCTCTTGAGCCACAGCCGCCCACAAAAAAAAAGTCAAACACATCCATACAGAGTCTGTAACACTACCCAAACAAAGGTGAAGATTTGCTCTAGCTGATGCAAGTTTTAAGGTGTAATATCACCTGCTGTCATAGAGGATGAGCTACAAATTTGCATGACACTACAAAGCATACGCTTGGGATTCCCATGAAATTTAGAAAAATCAAATGGTCATAGTTGTAAGTCTCAAAGTACACAGAGGAGGAAGTGTGAGAGTCTGTAGTGTCAGTTGGAGAACATGTTCATTGGCTCTTTAAGGCAAATAAACACAGACAGCCACTCTTAAAAGTGATTGTGGTATTCTTGCTCAAGTGTTTGAGCCAGTAGAAAGCTTCACGGCTGTTTGTTTCAACTGTATGTCCCTTAATACTCTATAGGTGGTTAGCAAGCCGAGGTGGAGGATTATCTCTCTCCTGACCCTATCTGTGCGCTAATAGCAGATGGTTTGTTTGAGCCGGGGGAAGAGTATGGCTTTGATGAGAGACAACGACATCAAAGCTGTCATTAAACACCCTCTAATCTGGAGCCACGATATACAAGAGGCTCTTAACAGTACTGGGACACTGGAAGAAGCCACTCAAAGCTTGTGTTAGACTCAGTCAGAGGAGAGGAGAAAGGAGCACATCCCCTGGTAGTTTGACAGGTGTCAGAAAGTGGAGGCAGGTGACATGTCTCTGCAGTAACGTCTCTACATGGCTTGTTTGTTCTTCCTCAGGGATCATTTCGACGTTCCTGCACGTCCACCCATTTGGAGCCAGCATCGAGTACATCTGTTCCTACCTGCAGCGTTTGGACACTAAGGTAACAGCCACGCATGAATCAAAACTTCCATTGTGGAGTAGATTAGCAGAGCTGGCTTTTAGTATCATTTTAGATTACATGCACCATACAAACACTGTGTCAGTCCCACCTACAGGGCTGACATATGGGTTTGTTGTAATGCTGGGTCCTGCTGTGTTGTTGAGACACAGCCCCTCAATGCAAGCAGTGCTGCTTAATGCTTTTACAACTCTTTCCATAGAAAATGATGCTTTGCTAAAGAGAAACTACAATACAGAATAATAGAAAGATATTATTGGACACCAACGAGGCTTAATAGAATGAGTTCAATAAAAAGCAATTTGTGTTGGAAATGTCACAAAAAACAGACACTTTGATGCATTTGGGAGTGTCCAATTATGCAACACTTCCGGAGAATAAATTTCGAATTTATGAGCTATTGGTCGGGAAGGAAATTACCTTTATCTGTAAGATTATGTTTATTAGGGGACAGAACTCAAACACAACATCAGGAATTTTGGTAACCATGGTAGGCATCGCAGTGGCTGCTAGGACAATACTCAGACTCAGATTAAAAACGGCTTCATATGAGTTTACGCTTAACAAGATGAATAACAGAAACAAGAGTAAAGCACTCGTTTGGAATCTTTTTTGAACTTGGTACCACACTGACTGATAAGCCCATAGTATGAATGTTGTCTCCTGATAGTAATCAGTATTATCATATGTTGCATGGATATTCTTCCTAGCTATGTGATTATCAGTATGTCCCTTCTGTTTCTTATGCCATTGATGTTACATCTATTGTTATCAACAATAAATGTCTCAGTGTGAAACAATGTACTGTCACATACAAAAGATAACAGCAATAAAAAGCACTCAAAAGCAATAGCTTGACATTTCCGAAAGTGGGATAGACATTCTCATCTAACTCTCTGCCAAAATGTCCAAGTATGTCTTTCAACAATCAGGAGCCAGGTGTAGATAGTTTCATTTTTTGCTAATCTCCTTAAGATCTCTTTTGCAAGAGAGGCCTGACTGTGTATGGGTTCAGGAAAAATACCCATTTTTGTTATGCTCCGACATTAATAATTCTCTTCTTAAACCTTTTATTTCTCCCCTCTTTCTATTAGCAAAGAGCAATGAAAACATATACACTGCTCAAAAAAATAAAGGGAACACTTAAACAGCACAATGTAACTCCAAGTCAATCACACTCCTGTGAAATCAAACTGTCCACTTAGGAAGCAACACTGATTGACAATCAATTTCACATGCTGTTGTGCAGATGGAATAGACAACAGGTGGAAATTATAGGCAATTAGCAAGACACCCCCAATAAAGGAGTGGTTCTACAGGTGGTGACCACAGACCACTTCTCAGTTCCTATGCTTCCTGGCTGAGGTTTTGGTCACTTTTGAATGCTGGCGGTGCTTTCACTCTAGTGGTAGCATGAGACGGAGTCTACAAACCACACAAGTGGCTCAGGTAGTGCAGCTCATCCAGGATGGCAAATCAATGCGAGCTGTGGCAAGAAGGTTTGCTGTGTCTGTCAGCGTAGTGTCCAGAGCATGGAGGCGCTACCAGGAGACAGGCCAGTACATCAGGAGACGTGGAGGAGGCCGTAGGAGGGCAACAACCCAGCAGCAGGACAGCAGACACAGGTGAGGGTTGTGCTTACAGCCCAACACCGTGCAGGACGTTTGGCATTTGCCAGAGAACATCAAGATTAGCAAACTTGCCACTGGCGCCCTGTGCTCTTCACAGATGAAAGCAGGTTCACACTGAGCTACACTACATGTGACAGACATGACAGAGTCTGTAGACCCCGTGGAGAACGTTCTGCTGCCTGCAACATCCTCCAGCATGACCGGTTTGGCGGTGGGTCAGTAATGGTGTGGGGTGGCATTTCTTTGGGGGATCCTCAGACCCCTTGTGAGACCATATGCTGGTGCGGTTGGCCCTGGGTTCCTCCTAATGCAAGACAATGCTAGACCTCATGTGGCTGGAGTGTGTCAGCAGTTCCTGCAAGAGGAAGGCATTGATGCTATGGACTGGCCCGCCCATTCCCCAGAATCCGATTGAGCACATCTGGGACATCATGTCTCGCTCCATCCACCAACGCCACATTGCACCACAGACTGTCCAGGAGTTGGCGGATGCTTCAGTCCAGGTCTGGGAGGAGATCCCTCAGGAGACCATCCGCCACCTCATCAGGAGCATGCCTAGGCGTTGTAGGGAGGTCATACAGGCACGTGGAGGCCACACACACTACTGAGCCTCATTTTGACTTGTTTTAAGGACATTACATCAAAGTTGGATCGGCCTGTAGTGTGGTTTTCTACTTTGATTTTGAGTGTGACTCCAAATCCAGACCTCCATGGGTTGATAAATTTGATTTCCATTGATAATTTGTGTGATTTTGTTGTCAGCACATTCAACTATGTAAAGAAAGGAGTATTTAATGAGATTATTTCATTCATTCAGATCTAGGATGTGTTATTTTAGTGTTCCCTTTATTTTTTTGAGCAGTGTAGGTAGCTGGTTAAAATGACAGACATCACTGGTGGATAAGCTGTGGATATTTGGCGTTAATGCTGTAACAGGCTATAAGGAAAAGTTTGTCTGTTCTGTGGTTAATGTGCTCTTAGCAGCTGGTGTCTGTATTCAGCCAAAGATTCATTCCACAGAATGACTTTATGTTCACCAATGGACAGTATGTTTTTGTAGTTCAACAGGAGCCAACAGAGTAGTGATTCTTCTTTTAGAGAAATTATCTATGCAATCACCTAGCATCAATTTAAGCATCTCCCAGTTAGTTTGATTCATACAATATCATCCTTTTAATTTGATCAACTAATAGTTCTGAATCAAATTTAGACTTGAGTGCAGCAAAGGAAACATTCACAGAGAAAAAGACACACACAAACAATTACACATTTCTAAATGTATGTCTGGTTAGAAGTAGAATCCAAAATGCTTCAAAATGTCTTTTCTTAAAGTTAAATTCTGATCCTCTCACTTTTCTACCCTGAATTGTCATTGCTCTATGTCTAGCCATTTCTGGCTAGTTGTGTGATTTCCCTTGATGCCGGAACATATTAAAACTACATCCTTTATTCTGACACCTTCCTCAATCCTCAGAAACCCTGACTGTGACTCTGTCTGGCGAAGCACAGCTATTTCATCTCCAGCTTTCTGAGGAGGCATTTTAGATGTATTATTGCTCTTTACTGCCACTTACAAGAGGCTTTCAAAATGCCAACTTTCAATGTCACCTCTAAAAGGTACCACTAAGATTAATGGCCATTTCTGCTCTCTCCGCCCCGACAAGAAGGCCTCCAGAAAAAATGTCAGAAGTCATTGCTCCCTTTATAGTTGCAGTCACTGACCAAACAAAAGACACATTAAACATCTGGGCTGAAACCCTCAGATTTCATGCTACTTAAAGTTACTCTTTATTCAGAAAAAATAATTTGTCATCTGCAAAAATTATGTCTCTACCTCCACAAAGTTGCCCCAAGATGTTACTGTTCTCTCTAGCAACTGTGCTCATCACCACCCTGATTCATTCTCACACATGCAAAGAATAGAGTGTGACTGTCTTCTCTCATGCCTTTTGGGTTTTTGTCTAGTGTGTCTGTGTGTTAATGTGTTTGTTTGTGTGTCTGAGTGTTTAGTGTGTGAGAGTGAGTGTGTGTACGCCCACACTTGTCTGTCTGTGTGCGTACGAGTTTGCCCGTGCATCTGTTCCCACACCGACTCTCCGCTACACACATCAAGCAGCCCACAGAGTTTTGTCAATATCACTGGCTAGACTCCCCAACAACAAGCCCAGTCCTCTCTGCTTATCTAGTGGCTCCACACACAGCTCCATTGTCTGTAATGACACACCAGTCCTATCTCCATGATGGACCTTAATGCATCCTGACATCAGCACAGGGCTGGAACAATCTAGTTATTAATGCAAGACACTGTGGGTCGTCTACAGCGGCTTGTACAGTGGATTTTGGCAGTGTCACCTCAGGATTTCAGTTTGACTGATGATCCTCAGCCCACCCGAGTGGTGTGAGCCACATTACGCTTACTGCTATGCCGTCACACACCCGCTATAAATTCACTGACACTATGATTCTCTGATTGCAGTGAAGGTGTAAGTGAATGTTTTGTGAGTGTGAGTAGAGAGGAAGTGCAGAGTGTGTAAAAGAATGAAGTGTGAATGTATGAGCAATGGCCAAAGTTAAGTCATTGTTTGACTTGGCATGGGCTGGTACAGCAAAAACAATGAATAAGCATTTCTATTTTCAACTATTTTCTGGAAAGAATGTATTAAGAAAGAGGTTAAGGGCAAGGCCTTTGAAAAATAGTATCAATGTAAAGAGTAAAGGTGCGTTCCCACCGAAAGCGAATTTAATATTCGCCTCACTTTACTCACGCGAGTTTGACCGCTGGGCATTTTGAGTGTTCACACATGCGCGTTTTAAGCGAATAAACAGCCCGCGAATACTACAGCTATATGAACACAAAGTAAACCCTTGGCTGTGATTTAATTGCAATAAACAGATCAAACTGATGCCGAAATAACTACAATATTATGCCGTTTTGTTAGACATATGAATTCATACTTTGTCAGGTCTGTCAGCAAGACAGCAGGACGACAACTTTCAAAATACGTGTTTTCTGAATGGAGTTCAGATCGATCAGGGCTATGCTATGCTAACCTGTTCACAGTAAAGTACAACAACAGCTGGAATAAAGTTACAGACACACATTTTCTAAACTCACCAGGTAGTTCAACTTCCTCGCTTTCTTTTCTCCAAGTAATGTCCAGTTTGGTCCGGTTTTTATATAAAAATGAAGTACAGTAGTAGTCCAGCCGAACTCTGGTGCCATCCGACGCTAACAACAACAACAGTGGAACCGGATGTGCACGGAAGCCAGCTGCCGACAAGCGCGTGTAGCGTGTCTACTTGTGTTTTTAATAAACTTATGAGAATTAATACAAAATTAATGAATTTCAATATTCAGAGAATATTAATTCATAAAGCTTCTCGTTTCGCGGGGCACCACCGGAGATTTCATTCACCCAGAGTCTCGGGACCTCTGGGTAGCGTTTAATAATTATACAATTATTCACTAGTGATCAGTAGTTAATAATCGCTCACTTATCCTAAATCAATCAGTCAGTCTCATATCGAAGGGCTAAATTCTCGTGGCAGGGACTTGGAGGTAGGCAACACACACACACATACAATTCCTTTGATTACGGTGAAATTTGTTAACTAACTAAGGTGACATAAATGCGGTTAAATACACACCAAAGAAATAAACAATGGCTAAACAATGAGAATGTGGAGTTCTATTGTGGGGATAATTTGACTCACACAGGCAGCTAATGAACGCAAGCTATGAGTTTTAAGAGTTAAAGAATCTATTAACAAACTATTGGACATCACTGATCACAGAATGCCTTGGTTTGGTCTTACTGCTTGTCGTTTCTCCCACCGGGTTGCTGGTCGGCGGCCTCACGCTGGCGGAGTTCCATGCGTTCTCGGTTAGGACAGCTTAAAGCCGTCGGCCAGTCGCTTTCTCTGCCAGGGAATTGCTCCGGAGGTCCGTCTTTTGTCGGCTTATTGAAGAAACTGGCAGTGGGGGCCTTTACAACCCTGGCTTGGGTCAAAGGTTTGGTCGTCCTTTGTTACTGCTCGCGGGCCCACATGGTTGGGTCGGGCGTCGGTGGGATCAGTGTAAGTTAGCTCGACGAATAAAGCTTAAAAAGAAGTTGGTCGTTCTCGAATTAAACTAGTGTAACTTAATGGTCTGATAACTTTTAACAAACAAAAGAAAAGAAAAAGCAAGTAAAGTTGCTGGAAAGAAGGGAAAGCTGAGGTCGCGGCGCTTCGCGTGTGTGGCTTGAAACGAACAAAGAGCCTTTGCTGCACTGGGTCGAACTTCTTAGGGTATTGCCAGGAGACAGGGCACGCTGGGCGCGTGCTGAAGTGCAGTCGAAGAGAAAAAGAGGACAAGCAGAACAAGAGAGAGCAAGTGTCGCTGTTTTGTCTGTTGGGGCGTGGTTCCCCTCTTTCTCTCAGAGAGAGAGAGAAGGAATTTTGAGTCTCCAAATTATTTGATATAAAATGCACAAATCCACTCTGTTTGTTCACAACACGCAAGTGAAGATAAATCAAGTTGTAATTCCAAAAACTAAAGTAAAAAGCTAATTTGATAAAAGCAGTTAACTCTGACCTCCTCCCACTGGTAAACGGCGTAGTTGTTAGAGCAGAATCCAGACTACTACGGGTTTATTTCTCCGAAAGCTGCAGCGCTACCAGCTTATGAAAACCCCCAAATTCAAAATCTCAGAAAATTAGAATATTGTGAAAAGGTTCAGTATTGTAGGCTCAAAGTGTCACACTCTAATAAGCTAATTAATCCAAAACACCTGCAAAGGGTTCCTGAGCCTTTAATTGGTCTCTCAGTCTGGTTC
>NW_024043349.1:0-1365 GCF_014851395.1 Micropterus salmoides | reverse complement strand
GCTCTTTGTCTCCCATTTGTATCTCCCTCCTGCTCAGCCAGGAATGGACTAAGTGGTTGTTGTCAGTTGAAAGAGATTGTTCCGTGCTGCACACAGAACAATGGGACGTCCTGCCACAGACAAAGGCCAGCAAAGATGAACACACAGTCCCATCTTCACAACTCACCCTTAATGCACATGATACATGAGCTTACCATTGCTAACACTACACTCTAAAAGCCAGAAGACAGAGTCTAGACCCCTTTTTCTGGCCCTTCTTCTACTGCCAGGTCAAGCTACGGGGCTGGCCCATGGCCCACGTCTCAGAGATGAAGCTAAACCTGGGCATATCCCCGGTCCGGCCGCCTGCCAGCAGGCCCCACAATCCCTAGCAGTGGATGGAGAGCTCTCCTCCTCCTTTGTTCCTACCATATTTTTTCTTGGATTTAAAGGTTATCTGCAGCCATCCTGTCTGGGGCCTCTGGCGAGAGCTGGAGAGAGCAGCCAGCCCACCACAGGTGTGAGCGCTGCCGATAAGCGAAGTAAGGCTAGGACAGGAGGCAATGGGTGAGGGGCGGGGCAGAAGATGGCAAAGTGATATGGAGGTCCATCGTGGCCTGAGACTGACCTTCATTCACAATTTTGTACACAGACGGAGTGCTCCCAGGGTGAGAAAACAAAAAGGTCTGTGCCGCATATCCCAAGCATATAGCTTTAATCGCCCCTACTCAGCAAGGCTGCTTTTCTTTTCATTTGTTTAAAGGGAGACAGAGACTGAGAGAGAGACAGAAACAGACAGAGAGACAAAGCCAGAGTGGTGGTTGTGCTGGTTGAGTGAGAGGCTGTACATGAAGCGTACAGAATAAAGTATTCATCATGTAGCATTGTAGAGAACAGCAAACATGGCCACAAAATGTGTTTTTTTTAGGGCTGTACGAACGTGAGGGATTAGAATCAGGGATATCATCTGTTCCTCCCGCTTTACAAAGTGAAAACACAGTCTGGGCTGGGACACAGCAGCCAATCCCAGGGCTCACTAGCTCACTTTCAGTGTGTGTAGCTCCTCCATTAATAACTAATAGGTGGAACATTAGGGGGAAATGGTGAGTATATCTTGAGGGCTTACATTAGCCTGGCGTACAGCATCTCCTTATCTGTGTGTAGGACAAGAGAGGGAGACTGGATGCAGCGTCCTCTCTTTGACTTTCTTTTTCCATTAACTGTCCTGGGAGGATAATTTGAGTGCTACTAAAAGTGCACAGAAACAGATATATGCAGACTGCTGAGGATGAGCACATGTGCAGGCATCCAGCAATGCAAGAGTATACCCATTTAGTACCTATTAATGTTCTTCATTTACATGTGATTACAGTATATGCTTGCATT
>NW_024043348.1:0-29022 GCF_014851395.1 Micropterus salmoides | reverse complement strand
CAGTTACTCCGAGGCGTCTCGTCTTGGCTCCGGGCCGCTGCGTCTAGCCAAAGGGTGCTCGGCAGTGTGGTGACTCGCTTCCGACGTTCACCTCAGTCCCTTTCTCGTCTCCGTCGACTCTCCGCCTCACGTCGTGCGTGGTGACCACCGCGTCTCTAGCTTGCCGTCTTTGGTGCAGCTGCGTCCTCTACTCTTCCCTTCCGGGTTTCTCCGGATTATTAAAATCAAAAACTTACATATAGCCCTTTTAAGGTAAATAAATAATGGACAACCCCTGAACTTTAAACAATATATATTTCAGATGAATCCAACGAGGTCACATATTCTTTGATTGAGCTGAAAAACATTGCTAAGAAGGGTGAGTACTTTATTTTATGTTGTGAGAATTACAGTCAATTAGGTGAGATGTTTTTTGTGTCCAGCAGTGCCTAAATTAAGTCCAGGAAATGTCTTTTCATGCATCCATCTGATAATGCACCAGAGGTGAGCCCTGTTTATTCAGATGTGAAGATAGGATCAGCTGCAGGTTCAGACAGGTACAACAAAGCTTTAGATGTTGTTATTGCTGCCTGCCACAGTGTAATATTTTAAGATTTCCAATAGAAGGCAGCAATGGTCAGATCGTAACCCCATAGACTGTATATATAAGAGTTTTAAGGCTTTTTGGTTTAAAGTATGTTGTTTTCAGATATGTTTGATTAAATAATTATGACATAATATTTCACCAGCTGTTGAAACCAGCTGTTGTTGTTGTCTACATTAACCACCGCCCTCCTTCCTTGTAAAAATGTTTTATTGTCCCCCATCACTTCCATTAAAAGCTCATTAGGAAGGGATCTCTTCATGGCCAGTATGAACAGGGGGGGATGATTATAGCAAGCAAAACATGTTCAATGTTCATATGGGCATGTGACTATTGTTTTAAGCCACACTTGAAAAAGTGTGAACCAATCCTTTAAGCAAAGTTTATTTGTATCGCCCAGTCTCACATACAGTGTCTCAGTGGGCTTTACAGGCGCACAGCATAAACAGTTTATAACTGCTGTACAAATTAAACCTGAAAAGTGGCTTCTCACACAGTGGCCTTGAGTTCTGTGTCCATCCAACAGAAATATGTTTCAATATTTTTTTACAATGCTAGGGTGTTACTGATTTCAAGTAATAAAAATTTGTTTTTTTTGTTTACATACTATTCAAACCTGTAACATGTGTTATCTAGTGTTTTGTTTCGTATGTTTATTTTACATTATGGATGTACACATTGCTGAAGAAAACAGTTTACATAGCCTACATGTATCAGTACATTATCATGGTAAACTGGTGTGTAACTGGCAAATGTATCAAAATAGATTGTCTCTCCTTTTATAGGAAACTCAAGTCCTGCAGCAGCGGATGAAACAGTTTATTCTGAAGTCAAACCAGGAACAGTTATTGGTAAAAATGCAGCATAATATAATGTGCATATTTGGATTAGTCACTGTCTTTATTTATTTTATGGATGGTTAAATGGGTTATAAATGGGTGTAAAATTTAAAGCATGGCTTTAATTCAGCATCTTTTCAGTTTTTCATGAAAAAGCTTTACACATTTGTAACAACATTTTCTGTCACACATTTTCCAATTTATCTTCATAAATAGTTTGATGTGTTTTATTTTCACCTGGATGGATTTAGTATGTTTTGTACTTTAAAAGTTTGGTTGACATATTTCTACATCAATAAACAGCATTTGCCTGTCACCAGTGTTCCTAATAGCTTTAGCATGAGTTCCTTTACACACCCAGTTTAATTTGTTTTATAATCTTCCCTCTACTTTTGGTGATCCAGTAAAGTAAAAAGTAAATTGCTTCTGGGTAGTGAAGGACTGCAGAGCTGAGATGTGACCACAAACTTTGAACCAGGGGGCAGAGAGATGCTCGTACAGCTGAGGGACTTTGTAGGTCACTTAACCGTCAGATGTATTTCTTTGAATGAAATCTAAACAATTATAAGATATTTTAACATGTTTTACATCATGGGGTGGAAATCATAGAGAGGCAATAGGATGCAGCAGGAACATGTCACATTTCCACCTGCCCTCCCACATTACTGTCTAATAATATGATTGACGTTCTCTCCCCTTTAAAATCTTTCTGTGATACAGTAAGTGGCTTAGAACTGAACTGTAACCTGGATGTCGTCTCATTTGAACTACAGCTACGAACTACTGCAGCTAAGAAAAGGTTCAGAATTGTATGATGCACTTGTTACATACAAACCTTCTTTTCCAGAAAAGTTGGGATCTTTTCCAAAAGACAATAAAAACAAAAATCTGTGATATGTTAATTCAACCTTTATTTAGCTGACAAACATAAAAAGAAAATATTTTCCATATTGTTCCATATTTCCATAATTTTAGACACAATTACCCCCAAAGTCTACCTGAAACCAGCAGAAGGTCTGTGGGAGGTATAAGATCATACTGTACGTGGCCAGATAGAAATATGATTTCAGATATGTGACTGTACCTCAAACTTAAACAAACATGATGCCTGACTCCTCTGGTCAAGAAAGCTGTTTTGCTAAGTCTTTATTAAAGAGGTGGTATTATGCTGATTGTCAGGTTCAAAATCTTATTTAGGGGTTGTACCAGAACAGGTTTACATGGTTTAATTTTCACCACCATATGTTTTTTCATACTGCACATTGCTGCAGCTCCTCTTTTCACCCTGTGTTGAAGGCTTCGTTTTAGCTATGGAGTGATGCATCTTGTCTCTAAATTACCTTTATTGGGAGTTGCACATGCACAGTTCCTAGTTAAGGACTAATAGCCAGAGATGCTCACAAGTCTTTGAGCTAGAGTCCAAGTCAAGTCTCTCATGGTTATAACGAATGTTGTATCACCTGCTGCGTTCAATCCAGGTTGCTTATAAAACTGCATAGCTGTAAGCTGTAATTCTGTAACTGTAACCTGTTTTCATTTACAGAGCACATGTAGGCTAATATGCAATGCAATTATTGACGACTTATTAAATACTGTACGTCAAAACACTCCCCAGACTCTTAAACCCAGTGTAACGTTAACTAAATAAAACTGTGACGTTGCATAATCAACAATAAACTTGTAACCTGTTTTTAACTTACAGAGCACAACCATGTAGCCTAATGTACAATGCGTCTACTATTAATTACAGCTTATAAACTACTGTAAGACAACAAACCCTGTTGACTCTCAAACCCAGTGTAAAGTTAACTAAATTAAACTGTAAAGTTACATGGTCAACAATAAAGCTGTAACCTGTTTTTAACTTACAGAGCACAACCATGTAATGTAGGCAGGTTATATTATCAGAGGGAGGGAATAGCGGCAAGCTCATCAGACGTTTCCTAAAATAAACATTGTTCACGAGTCCCGCACCTTGAGTCCGATTCGAGTCTGAAGTCTTTTAAGGACGAGTCTCAAGTCAAGTCTGAAGTCACTGTGTGTGCGACTTAAGTCGCACTCGAGTCTGAGTCTCTAACTCGAGTCCCCATCTCTGCTACTAGCCAATCAGAAGCAGAGAAGGGCGGGACAATGAGAAGCTGGGCTGAGTTCAGCGCAGACAAAACGTAGCAAAACATTTTTTTCAACGGAAACGGTGGTTCCCTGAACACCCTGCTGTTTACGCAAGCGCACTAAATTTTCATACCTTTTTAACACCAAAACACCTGTGAAACGCCCACTAAATGTGAGAAAGCATACCTTGAAGCCCGGAGAGGTTTGTGCTGCAGCTCAGTGTTTTTCCATCGGTGTTTTTGAGGGTGTGTCGGAGTAGCCACTTGGCGAGCGTTATATGAGGCGATGAAAGGGAAGCAGCTGGACTACAAACAAGCTGAGTTTTCTGTGGGAGATGGGAACTCCCTTTGGGGTGTACTTTGGGCTTTTTCACTTTGCAAACCTGTTACATGCACAAAAAAGATATATAACTTAAAGGAGAGGGAAAAAGCCAAAAAGCACAATATGACCTCTTTAAGATGTGTAATCACTTCTCATTTCAGAATACTTGGCGCATTAAGTGAGGAAGCTCTCTCTCTCTTTCTTTCTCTCCCCTCTTCTTCTGGAGCTGTGGTTGTGAAAGTATTTTTTATGACCAGTGTATTGTCCCCAAAACACTATTCATGGAATAAAATTAGTTTTATATATTACATATGATGTTGTTTCTGTTTGTATGTATGCTGTGCTTTTTAGGGAAAAAGGTGTTTGGGCTCAGTAAGTCGCAGACTAACAGAGAGCAAAATAAAGGAAGCAGGGCCACAATTACAATCTAAAGTGTCTCTCACCTGCCAAGACTAGCAGTAGATGTTTGTAAACAAACTGTCTGTTTCAAATTATTTCACCACTTACACAATCAATTTATGTAAAACGATATTTTATTGATGGTAAATATGTCAAATTCTAAAAATAGAGTAAAGAGTAACCACAATGTACGTCTTTGACAAAAAGTCTCCATTTTCCAATTTTCCAATTCTTTACAAGACATGTAGGCTGCTACTACTAGATAAATGACATGTCTCGTTAACAGCAGATGAAGTGAGCTGCACAGATGACTGTAGTGCACACACAATGAATGGTGAACGTACAAAGTGATGAAGCCCAGATCTGCAGGCTCAAAATAAAACAATGATAATGACATTACCAAAAATGCTACCACATTTAACTGCAAGCTTGAAACGACTCTAGACAACAAAACACCCTGCCGAAAGCCATGCTGACATGAAAAGACACATATAGACCTATATGCCATCTCACCTACAGAATAACTAAATTATTGCAATAAAAATAAATAAAAATAAAAATAAAAAGGCAAATTCAGCAGAAATCAACAGGAAATTAAATCTATATTATACATATTACAGTTGAAAGTCTTTCACATGATCTGATGATGTTTGGATGGCATCAGTTTTATAAATACTGTCAACACTGTTTAAATATGTTGTTTTTCATGTTGTTGTCCCTGCTTTTCTCATTTTCTCAACCTGGAAATCAAAATAAATACAAGTGATAAATATGTACTTGAAATATTAACCTATAACATAATTTATGCTACACACAAACTATGTGGACACCAATGTGAACGTTTGGCCTAGGGCTGTAGCATACAATGACATTTTAATGTGCTTTTACTTCCAGCTTTATGGCAGCAGCTTGGGGAAGGCCCTTTCCTACGTCAACATGATAATGTCCTCCTGCATAAAGCAAGCTAGTTTGGTGTGGAAGAACTGACCTCAGTTTCATCCAGTATCTTTGGGATGATTTAAAAAGCACTGACTGCTATCCAGACCTTATCACCCAACATCACTGGCCATCCTATGGTCATGTGACCAAAATATGTTTAAAATTTTGTGTACTTACTTCTCTTTACAAGAGCTTTGAGCTGAATCTCAGATGTGGCATTTGTGTATACATTTGTCCGTTCACCTGAAATTTGAAAGTTTTTACTTTCTTTAATTTTAATCACTCAATTAAATCTTATCAGTCTGGACTGCTCTGCATAAATCCGAGTTTATACTTTACCACTTCCAGTGTTTCCAGAGCCACTGATTGTTTCATAGACACAAACATCACCTACAGGTCAGAAGAAAAACAAAATCAAAGGTGAATTTAGTAACCTCATGTCCATGATGATTTAGCGTAACAGTGTTAAACCTGCTGAATGTGTATAAATGAAAACTGACATTAAAAGAGTGTCATAAATCAGTTTCCAATATAACGTGGATATTATGTACACATAGGCCAAAAGTTAAGATAATGACAAATGTGCCTATAAGTTGCCTTTCTATGATGAGATGGTCATCAACATGTTTGTAATCAGTATATTTTATTTATTAGACAACATATATTTGTATGTTATATGTAGTCAGATATTCATATAATTATTATGCATGCATGTTATGTAGTGTACGAGTAGAGGGTATAAAACCAGGCTGCAGCAACCTCAGCTTCAGTTCTGCATTTTTAGACCTGGTTGGTGCAAACTCATTGTCATGTCTTGCAAAAGAATAATTGACTCTTAGTGGAGCCAAACTCTGCCTGTTTCCAGTGCCTTTTTGTGTCTTCAGTGCCGCTATCTATTTTTATTTTTCCATCAAGCTTATTTATAAATTTCTTCCACAAATGCTGTTGTTTCTAATAGTTCTAAATATAATATCTAGATATAAATTTAAGACATAAGAGTGTCAGAAATAGTTTTGAAAGTAATACAAGATTAGCTAGAAGACTGACCATGGAGAAGAGAGGAGTATACTTGCTGCTCATCTTGGTTGACATTTTGGACTGTAGCAGAGCTTTGATTGGTTCTCTGAGACTGGATGAGCCTGAAATATATAGTAAACCATGTTATTTAAGTACTAATGTGTTAAAATGTTTGTTACGTTACGTTAACTTGAAGATGAGATAAGAGAGTGTTGTACCAACCTGTGACAACATGAATCTGTGAAAGACGTAATTATTACGTTACATGATTTTGTTTTGAAAACTGAATCACTGATCCATATCTTGACATCAGAATTCCTCAGTGATTTTAATATGCAGAGAGGTATTTATATAGAATAAACAAGAAAAGGTCCTTTTTTTGTACCAACACAGCAGCAGCAATGACAGGAGAACAAACAGGAAGATACAAATAACCAGCCCAACAATCAGCAGCAGAGGAATTGGAGAGCTGGATGCTGCAATAATAAAGAATAACTATTAATGAACTTAATAAAAGCTATATTTTAATGCAATAAACCATCAAAACCATCATAACGAAGCTTTTAATGCAACTGAATATCTTCTAATACACCTAGAATGCAATTGTAACTGTAAATCTGATTAAATTAAACTAAAATACAACAGTTTTCATTCAAAATATACCAGGCGAATGGCCATATTTTTTACTGTTAAAATGTTGCTTTTATTGGTTGAAATTTTTAATAAATTTTTTCTGTCCATACATCCAAGGTCCAAATAACATAACATTGAAATATTGATAAAAACAGTGAGTATTCATCAACATTCCTGTCACCAAAAGCACACTCATGCTTTACAGGCCTGTAGACTGAGAATGGAACATCCCGCAGTGATGGGGGGGGGGGGTCATCAATCGATCCGGCTTGAGCAGACCTTTCATTTGGTACATTTGGTGCATGTCTATGTATCTCCAACGGGTTGCCCTTTTTTTCTTTTGATTAATTCTAGGAAGACTATACTGAGAAAGATGTAGATGTGTACATTTATAAGAAATAGTCTTTTGCATTTACTTGGAGAGACTTCAGGTACATCGGCAATAGCTAATTTGTGTTTTCTGAATATTTTTATTTTTAACTTCTATCATCAGGACCTGGTTTTCTGTAAAATGTGGCGAACAATGTCTGCCTGATGTATTTCAAAATGTTGTCAGATGCCAACAACAATCTGACCATGTCAGTGGAAAAAACAAGGACTTTTAGTGGGTGTAAGTTGAAGGTATGCAATTGCCGCTAAGGATTACATTGCAGTCGTGTTTCATGGATAGTGGATAAATAAAGGAAAAACAATGAGCCTTATGAAGCATTCGGCTGTGTAAGGTCACTGAATAATAACTCTGGATTTGATGTGCTGTTATTGCTGCAGACTCTTTACTGCAACAAATAAACCACATTTGACTGAAAATGATTCATTTACTTTACTTGGAGAGGACGATTTTCAAAAATGTGTCCTGAATCTTAGTGGAAGGAAGCTATACCACAGAAATCTGCTGATTTACTGTAGCACACATAAAAAATGAACACAGGACTTATTAATCATACTCACATTTTACTGACATCCAACTCTGTGGTGACACATTTCCTGAGTATTCACACTTGTAGAAACCTTCGTCTGACTTTGAGACTGCAGAGATATTCAGCTCCTCTCTGTCATTATTTGATGATTTTTGTAGAATGTGACATTGGAAAGCATTTTTTCTGCCCTCAATTTGCAGCCAAGAGTAACAGAATCTCCCTCCGTCACAGGATGGACAGGGCTCACCAGGATAATTTCTTCATCTGTGAAACCGATAGGAACAATATGAAAGACTTATATTTCTGCTTGTTTTGTGTATGAATTAGATTAAATTGAATTAAATTGTCCTTAGGTGCGGATGTGAGTGTGAGTGGTTGTTTGTTTGTGTGTGGCCCTGCGATGGACTGGCGGTTGAGGATGGATGGATGTAAAAACAGTACTTAATGTACCTGTAAATAAGTCCAGTTTAAAAGATAATTGAAATGAGAAATACAAAATCCAGCATTCTTGGTGGTGCAACAACTAGGCTAATTGTTGATGGAAATCATTAGCAGCTATACTTATGTTTCACACTTAATGACTGAAGCTGTTGGCAACATTAACATAAACCATGGATTAAAGTTTAAACAAACTTTTATGAATGAATGACCATTTAGACACAGCCTTCTCTTTGTGTCCAGTGTCTCTAAGATAATGCAGAGAAATCATCTCTCTGGGAATGCTACATGTCTGCAGCTCCTTCTGGCAAAATGTCCCTGAATGTTGAAACTTTATTTTGAAAACTACTTACGTTCAACTTTCAGTTTTATCGGTTCTGATTCTTTGTCCTCAATGGCTGAATGGTCATTTCAACTGTGTTTGGTGATATTATTGATGACTGATGGTTTGTGTCCCTCTCAATAAGTGATCCGTTTTTATAGAAGACAGCGTTCTTCTCTTCTGTCTGAGTCCGATGTCTACAGTGCAGAGTCACTGATTCTCCTTCATACACAGTGGCTGCATAAACAGCTTTAGTGGAGCTGGTCAAACTTTAAGGTTAAACTAGTATTTACACTAGAACTCCAACAGCATATTATTATTATTTAAGTACTTTTAGGGAAGTTGGTCATGATGGTAAAACATTGATCACTTACCTGATACAGTTAGAGAGACTTTATTACTTTCTTTTATAAAATTAGTTGAGACCTTGTGATGACCAAAGCACTGGTATTCACCGCTGTGGCCTTTAACTAGAGCTTGTAATGTATAGTCCTTATTTGTGTAGTAGGAGATATATTCTTGACCATCCTTGTTCATTCTGTAATACCAGTCAGTGTCTTTTCCTTCCCTCATGTCACATATGAAGGTCTCAATGGCAGAGAATCTAGAAACCAACACAAGATACATGGAGTGAAATGAGAAATACATTGCAGTATTGCTGTTAGACATTTCTGTAATTTCTACAGTTATTAACCACATAACACCCAGTATAATACTGTATATCCTCTTTCCAGTAAATAACTGTAATTTCCATTGCATTATGGGAATTTTAGGTGACGTCAGACACCATATACAGCGGTTTACTGTAATTAAAAAATCTGATGTATCAAATTTTAAAATTACAGTAAACCACTGTATATGATTACAGTAACATCCATGTTACTGTATTTTGCCTAACTGCCGTTTTGGCACAGATGCATCAGTAGTTTCATCTTTCATTCACCACTGCCTGGGTGGAAGCTCAGGCACACACAACTAAGACAACACCAGTGGAAGTTAACCTGTGGTGAAGACAGCGAACCAACGACAAACCCAAGGTAAAAACAAAACAGAAAAGTGAATTCAAAAGTATGTTACTTGAAAAAAAAAAGATAAGCTATTGTCTGTGCGCTCAAACTGGTAACTTAACGTTAACTTTGTCAAAGTGAACAGAGTTGATGTTTAATTTTACAGAAGACTTTTTGAGTTTTAAAATCAAATGTATTATGTCAAGCTCACATTGATAATAAGCTAATGTAAGGAGACTAACTGTAAGTTGTAAGTCAGTTCAGTTAATTGCATTATTGTAAACTAAGTGATAGCTAGGCACATTTCTAGTTTTAGATTCATTTGTTGTACATTTCATATGTTAGCTTATAACTAACATAGGCCTGTTCTAAATATGCAGTACATGTTACAACTAACATAAAAGTGAATATGTTTCTTGTTCATGTTTTATTGTAGTGTGACGCCATAGAATATAAAACAAATTAAAATATCTCATTATCCTCAAGATGTAAAAATTAACGTTAAGTAGTTTTCCTCACATTAGTTGCAGTGGCACAGTTTCTAGGCAAAACCCACAGAAAAATGACATGATTTTTGCAGTAAATACTAACTTTACATAAGATAAATCCAGTTGATGGAACCAAATGCAGCGCAAAAACTGGAGTGAGTCGTAGGACAGGAGAAATAGTGAAGCGGAAGATGGCAGTCATCAACAACAGAGTGTCATCCTTTGTCCACCAGCTAACAGCGTTTGAGTGGAAGAACTTGGATTAGGTGAGACACTTTTTTCAACAGGATGTGTACTATTCACAGTACAGTTGCCTATTTATTAGGGACACCTGCCCTGCAAATATTTCTTTCACAAAGGCTACAATTTTCAGTTTTTATTGATTTTAGAGTTTTAGAGGAAAGCTGATTCCAATGTGATCATTTTGCAAGATATGATATTGATATATTTTATCAACTCTATCAGTGTAAATACTTAATTATGACCAAAATTCTTTACCTACAGGGGAGCCATCCATCCCTGAACAAGCTGTGAACAACAGACTTCATGCCAGAAAAGTAGCAGATTGCAGGTCGGTTTAGATCCAAATGTGCAGCAGTGAAAGTGTTTGGTTTGTACACGAGTTACATGAATGGTACACCCCAGAGAATATTTTTTTTATATGTACTTAAAGAGTTAGTCATTTGACATGGATATTTCACTCATATTCAGACAATGTTTAGTATTTTGTACCAAAAAGCACAGTATCTATTATTACTGTTATTTCCTATGTTATGTGCGGTTAATGATTATTTGTAAAAAAGCATCCCAGTCAGCAGATGAGTATTTTCTTTGTGGTCTTCTGTTGTTGGTAAATATACAGTTCTGTATGCCGTCCAGATACTTTGTTCTGCACAGTACTTTCTGCATTGTGTTTTGACAGTAACATTGAATGCACTTATAATTGAGGTAAGGTTTATACATGTAATTTAATTTCTTTTATGTTATTTTAAATTAATTTCTGAAAATAACATTTCTTGTAAAGTGCATTAAATATGACAAATGTTTAAATAAAGAATTTTAAATTTTATAATTACTGTGTCTGTCTGGGTTAAATCATTAGTACTTGTGTATGTTTAAAAATAATGCATCCATAAATGAATAATAAATAATATATAAATAATCTAAACAAAATGGGATCACAGTAGTGTAACTGTAGATTTTTTTTTACAGTAACTGTACTGTATTCTGAATTACATAATTACATTAACATATTTGTTACTGTAAAAGTGAAAAACAGTTATAGTACTGTAAATCTGAATTACAGAAACACTGTTGCCAGTAAGATACTGTAAAAATCCTTTCTAACATAACATTACACTCTTGAACACATATTTTTCTGTCTAGACAGAAAAAAGATGTGTTCAAGAGTGATACAGAGACATCTCGATTAATATAATAATAAAGAAAGAAACTTGTATAATTATCTTGACCATGTCCACAGTAGAGGAGGATATTCAGCACTACAATAGAGTTTGAAACTTCATCAAACTGACAGAAAGGATCAAATATATATTATAGAATTATTGTAGATAGCAAGAGTTATTTAATCAGATAAATTCAGTGATACTCACAGAAAATCCCCAGCACACAGAGCAAAGTGTTTCCCATCCTCAGATCCAGCACCGACACTCTGAGACCCTGCTTCTGAAAAAACCTTCTAACTGTCTAAAGAGAAACCTTTAAACTGCAGCATATGAAGAGAAAGCAGGAACTGTGGAAAAACAGAAGATAAGTTTCATATAAATATTGGACTGGAAGGTTTCTCAAACTTCTTCTTCTACGTTTAGAGTCTTTGCTTCCTTCCCTTTTACTTAAAGGTCACACAACTAGACTGGGTGTAACCACAGCATATTTTTGCCAAATACATATATTGAATATTGAATCACAACTAGCTCAATACATTTTATTTATACTGTCTGGTATCACAAATATTAAGACAGGGTTTTTGGATTAAAGAGCAGCCTACCACGATCCACCTGGCACAAACAACCGGACCAGGTTCAAGTGATTGTTCAGAGGAGAGGAAAGAGAGCCAGGAGAGGAGCCATGCTGGCCCAGTTTGAATTTAATTCTGCTCCTAGAGATCTGGTCTGGACAAAATGGGACTCATACTGACCAGATAACGGAATTCAGAGACTGTTGTTCCCCCATCGTTACAGAGACCTCCCCCATCAACATCCCAGATCAAGCACTCGACAGGTGGTCCATGTTTCGTGCTGTGAGCGCAAGAATCCGGCAAGATGAGAGGAAGTGGACTTTAAATCTATGGTTCTTGGTGCTCAAACACAGTCAAGACGGACTCTGTTTCCCAAATGTCAGACTGTTTATTTTATTTTTAATATATTTTTATTTTTAACACACACATGCTTACTGTTTTGTTCATTTTATTTTTAATATATTTTTATTTTTTTACACACACACACACACACACACACACACACACACACACTTACTGTTTTATTTATTTATTTTATTTTTAATATATTTTATTTTTAACACACACACACACACGCTTACTGTTTTGTTTATTTATTTTATTTTAATATTTTTTTAAAGACACACACACACTTACTGTTTTGTTTATTTTATTTTTAATATAATTTTATTTTTTTAACACACACACACACACACACACACACTTACAGTTTTATTTATTTATTTAATTTTAATTTTTAATATTTCTATTTTTTTTCTTTTTTTTAACACAAACACACATACGCTTTAATTACTTGTTTAATGAAATGTATGGGGCGGATTGTTCTTATGTTGTATATATGATGCTTTGGCAATGTTGTTGTCATTCATGCCAATAAAGCTAATTTGAATTGAATTGAATTGAGAGAGAGAGAGAGACAGAGAGAGAGAGAGAGAGAGAGAGAGAGAGAGAGAGAGAGAGAGAGAGAGAGAGAGAGAGAGAGAGGACCCAGGACGACTGATGGTCCAGCTCAGAGAAGCCTGATTTAAAAGAGAGGACGGGAGGAGAGACTAGCAGCTAACTGAAAGTTAAGGCAAGAAGATTATAAGGTTAAAAGGTTATTAAAATTAAACTAGATCAAGGGTGGGACTGCTGAAACATGTAAAAGTATGCCCATGTAATTCAAAACAGGAAATTCAAACGGTCTTTCTGAAATTCATTTAATTACTTTACTCATATTGGCTATGTTAAATTGACATTTCTGTGGCTGTTTTAATGGTTTTAGTTTGAATAGACAGCTTACTGTTTCAGACATATTAGCTTTGATGTCAGTGTGATGACTAGGCTACAGTTTCTAAATTTATGCTGTTACAACACTTATTTCAAAGTGTTAAGAGGAACTGTGAAGTTGAGGTAGAAACACAGGCTTAAATACTTTTTCTCCCTCTAACATACAGTAAAAGTAAAAATATTTTCCTAAATTAAATTTTATTAAGGACTTTAAATATTAAAGTCAATGAAAACATTAGTTACAGCTATTATCATCTAATATCAGAGCTTTATAACATGGCTGTTTTACAAATGAATCCTGACATTGGTCTTCTGTTTTAGATGAACATGTGATGTATGCTCAGATTAATCATCACAATAAAGGTCAGGCCAAGAATGACAAAGAAGCTTAAATCCTCCCCTACGTGTTACAGTGAAACATTTTACTGTTTATCCACAAATATGATACTGCCATTCATAAAATGTACCTGTGCCATTCCTACATAATTTTCTCTCTGATATGATAAGTGCAAAGTGTTTATTCTTTATTCATTATTTTTAGCAGGGACTATGTACAAGGCTCAAGTTAAATTGCCTTGCCTGAGCAGGAAGTGGTTGTACTTGTGTGAGCTTTGTGAAAAAGGGAAGTAAGGAGGAGTGGATCATTCTTAGAAACATTTTTTGTTGTCAGCCTGTGAGATCATATTGATAGAGAAGTTTTTTTACTGGCACAGCTTCCTCTTAGTCTTCCTCATACTGTATGCTTTCAAGCTTTAAAGTGGTAATATTTGCCAGGTGCAGAGCGACAGAGTGTCAGTATTGGATGTGAAGAGGGAAACCACTTTGTTTGGTGTGCTGGGGTTATTCTGTGAGTACATCATTGACTTCCTCTATTCTTACTAAAAACACCTCATGTTGCATTCACACCATCACAGTTTTTCCAGAAACTGCAGGTTTTCTGTGTTTCGGGTTAATGTGTCATGGGAACGTTGTGACACTATTGTTTCATCAGCAATGATGATTTAATACTGTATTTATATTTAAACAATCGCTCACGGCAGGCCATCGTTTACTCTTATTATATCACAGTTAAGGGGGTTGCCAGCAAACAACGCCCCTTAACTGTGAGATAATAAGCGCTGCTTTATTTTATTTCTTTATGAATACAAAAAGTAGTCCCGCCAGGCTGCCGGTAGGCTACATAGTGGATGACAGTTGTTAAGCAACACACATCAAAGGCTAGAATTATCAGAACTATTTATTTATATTTATTTGCAAGTTGTTGTGCAGCCACTAAAACACTGCCTAGCCCTCAATCAATCGGTAGTTTGACTTTGCTAATTTGAACTTGGCTTACATTTTTTGTGAGGTGGAGATGTTGGTGTTGCAGTGAGGATATTACTCCACTTTCTCCCCAAGTTTCAGTTGCCAATAGCTCTACAGCCATAATCTCTCTCGTTTCAAGACCTGCAGCCGACAGTTTTTGAATTGTGGTACTGCGGAGGCAGTGGTTTGTGTATCTTTGCTGTGTCCCTGCTTGCTTATTCTTGGTAACATTGTTGCCAGGTGATACTGTGGTTGATAGGTGTGTGGTACTGATACTGTGCCTGGTGTTACTTTCTAATGTTACTTCATCGCGAAGTGATACAGATCTGTGTAAAGGAATTCAACGTCATAGTTGTGGTATAGGCTCATTATACCACTATATGAACCAATCAGATTACTTGATTTGAGCTACCCGTTTGATAGATGATATATATCTTTATTGATCACCCGTAAATTGGCCTACTATCTTTATGGATTTTATATATGTTCTTGTCTTTTTCTTGGCTGGTGACTGACTTTAAAGTGGAAGACTGTGTGTCTGTGGAAGTGGAAGTGTTGTGAAAATGTTGATTGAGATACAATAATGTTTTTTGATATTAGACATTATCCAACCACAGTTGCCATTTGTGAAACTTTTTAAATGCCTTTGTTTATTCTCATTTTGACAGCTTCTGTCAGTGTGATAATGTCTGATGAACTCTCTTTTCTTTTAGTGCTGAATACGCTCCTCCACTCTGGACATGCTGAAGGTGATTGCACAGTTTCCCTTGTTGTCTGTTTTTCTGCATCTCTCTTAATCACATCATCTTAATTTATTGACAACCTGTGCATTATTTTAGTCAGTTTGTATCAACACAAATTAGAATATGACTATGAAGTGCTGTAGTGTTAGCTTTCATATACCATATTTCAGCAACGTAGCAAACACACAGACACACACAGCAGGATATAAGTGCAGAGCTGGAAGAGGAGATCCAGTGAACTACACTACACTTTTTGTGGAAATGCGGCTAATAGCTTAACTGCAGCATTAAAACAACCACACATAGGTCTATGCAGGAAGGAACTACAACTTTTGTCCTTTGTTTGACCACATGTGCTCACACGCACCCACACGCACACAAACTGTCCTTACCTTATTAGGGACACAGATCTCTTTGTCTTAGTTTAGTGCATTTTAGTTAGTTTCATCTTGTGAGTTTTGCTTTGTTAACTTTGTAAATAAGTACTTGTGTATGAACACACTGGTTCTTTTGAAATTGCACAGGAATTAATATATTGTCAACATATGCTGCACATTTTTCAGTTACAATTTTGCTCCATTGCTTAAATACTATAACCAGGCTTTTTCAAAAAGTACACCCATTTCTCTAAACTACACACAAATTTAGGCGGCAGTGGTGGCCCAAAGGTTCATTTCAATATTGTTCACTCAATCAGCACAGGTTGAGCTCAATTAGAACACAGCTACCCAGGTGGAAACACAAACAGGCAACATTGATAACACACCAATCAGAAACTTCAATAGAGAGATAAAAGGGCCGGAGTCAGTTCATTCAGTTTTGAAACAATGGATTCAGAGAAGAGGACACCAGAGAGGAGAAGGAGGAAGATGAGGAGGAGGAGGAAGATCAGTGTGGATAGGAGGAAGAGGTGAAGGAAGAGGAAGAGTGGAGGAGGAGAAGATGGGATAGGAGGAAGATGAGCAGTAGGAGGAGGCGGAGCAGGAGTAGGGAGGAAGAGTAGAGAGGGGGAGGAGGTGGAGAACGAGAATCTCTGGTCTGTCCCAGACCAAAGACAGGATGCTGGGACAGAATAATTTGTTGTGGTGTGTTGTACTGTACAGCACACTAAGGAATAAAAAATGTGTGGAAATGTGCAAAATTATACATTTGTTATTTATTTTGTTCATCATGTGAAAAAGATTTTTGAGGGGGAGAACCACACGCAACATTACTAATAACCAGTTTTTGTAGTATTGTTTTGAATTCATCCCACTAGTGTGTAAGACTGTGTGTGTGTGTGTTTTTGAGGGCTTGTGTCTCATGTCTGAGGCGACAAAGTTTGGTTTTTCAGCAAGATTGAGTGGTTTTGAGTGGAAAGCTTCATTTTGACCTGAAAGTAGGATGTTTGGGGAATTGGGTGAGAAGTTGTGGATTTGTGTTTAGAGTTTCGAGAAAAATAGGCATAATTTCAAGAAATGTGTTTAAGCAATTGAGGAAAACTGTAAATCTTTTATTGGTAAACATTTCAAACTAATCATCTCTCCATATCCTGCAATAACAGTTGAAACTGTTTGTTATTATTCAACTACATCTTAAATAACCTTTTATCTCTGCTTTCTCTGATTTTCTTCCAGGTCCATAACAAGAAGAGTATTACTTTTTCATGTAAAATGAACTTTTATTTTGTCTTTTAAACATGGATTGATAATGTATGTACTTTGTTTGTACCTGGATGTTATTTTGAAAGCTTAGTCTCATTTTATGCAGCAATAAACCTTTTTTCAACAGCCAACAGTTGTGCCCTTAATTGCTTTTTTGTCATTTTTATGTGATTTTCTCAGCACAGTTTTGCGGCTCATAGCTACACAGCTTGGGAAAACAACAAAACCAGAAATGTGAAAATACTAAGTATAAAATATTTCAAAGAATGTTTGCTTTCTTTTATTGAGGTTATTACTTTGGCAGCACTTTTGCAACTAAATTAAATGCTGAATTTAATGGTACAGTATGTCCTGTGTACTGATCTTTATAGTATACTGTGTTTAAAGTTAGTATACAGGAAATCAACCCACTTAACTTCTTTTTAAATAGGAAATTATGCAATGCTTCTGTCAGATGTTGATCAAACTGTAACTTTTAAATGACAATGCCAATGACACAGCAAGCATTATTTATTTTTTGTTTGGTTTCTGAGGTTTAATTCCTTTTGTATGTTGTACAGATTGCAAAGCCCTTTGAGGCAACTCTGTGATTCTGGAGCTGTTTCACCACTATCCACCATTTGGTTGACTTCCAGCAGAGAGCAGCTCCTCCATTTCCTTTGTGCACTGCATTTTCCTTCAACAGCACACTAAAAGGTTTTTTTAGTATGCATGCAGACTGTTTTGAGTATACTTTATATGCCCACTTTTCAAGTGTAAACACACTGCTCAAAACTTGCTGAGAATTGATATGTAGTGTGGATTTGGGACAAACCTGCTGCTTCAATGATGTTGTTACTATTTACTTTATTTACTTGGATTTCTGCATAAATTGGTGATAATATGTGATCTGATCACAGCAATAGACAACCACAGACCACTTAAGCTAATACCACACAAACAATTACATGTTTTCATGTTTTTATTGAACACACTGGGTAAACATTCACAGTGCAGGGTGAAAAAACAATGTGCACCCCTGGATCAATGACTTCTCCAAAAGCTGATTGGTGTCAGGAGTCAGCCAACCTGGACTCCAATCAGGTGAGGTGAGATTGGAGGTGTTGGGATGAGCAATTTCAGAGAAACAATTGTAGTGATCCACAGAAAGAAGCGACTTGAAGGGAGAGAGAGAGAGAGAGACTCACAATTCAAAAGTTTCAAATGTGAAGAATTTAAGCACTGCATGTAACACATTAACAGGACTGTGCATCATCATTCAAAGAAAATCATTTCCAACAGATCAACCCCAGTCTGTCCTCACTGTGTCTCCATCCTGGCTGAGTCCTGGAGCCTCAGTAACTCTGAGCTGCAGTGTTAAAGATCCATCTGCAGGATGGAGGTTCTTCTGGTATAAGGCTGTTCTCAAACTAGCTGTGGCGGTTTTAGGGGGGAGTCAACAGGGGCCAGTGCCCCTGTAACACAAAATTTGGACCCCCCTGTGGCCCCCCTCTGAACAAAAAGTCTACTATAATCATCGTTATATATCTTCCTTGCGACGAAATGGCAATGATGTGAAAGGCGGAACAAATGTGTCTCAAGTAGTTGGATCCTTTGGGATGTTACATCGCCACTGTCCAGTGTCGTGCCAAGGTAGTTATCCCTGATAGAAAGTGTTCCCCCTGCATGCATTCAACGATGAAGGCAGACTTTCGACTTCACGAAAGTAAATGAAAAATATGGATTGTTTTAAATATCTGTCGTTTTAGTATTTTTTTTATCAACAAGGATTTTGCAAGCTAGCAAACGGATTATAAGAATGGTTTTAACATTAACGTAACATGTTATTGAACTTCGTATTGTTAATTGGACTGAATTGAGAATGTCTAAACAAAACGAGCATTTAGTTTCCCTCGTAAAGCAAACAATTATTTTGCGGTAGTTTTGATGATGTTATAACTGACCAGCAGAGTAGATCACTCATCCATGTTACTGTTTGGAAGCTGGATCTAGACAGACTGTCACCTTTTCAATAAGCTGCTCCTACAAATATCTACGCCATCGATACTGTAAAATCAACATCACTGTAATCAGTTAAACACATTGCTCGCCTCAAGGTTACATCTACTTGACTTGAAATGTACATTTAACTGAATGCCACATTGTAGACAACATTTTGTCCTTGTAATCGATGTTTCCATTGCATGGCCTTTGGATATTGCTGGAAATTGTTCTCAGTCTCCCTCCTTCAAGGTTAAGTTAATATCATAACAATTTAATAATGCATTGCAAAGAACTTTTCATACACAAAAAAGCAATAACAGTAGCTTACTGGTGCTACCAGGCTGGCCAAGCAGTCTGACGAAATATGTATCCCCGTCCATAATGCACAGATGATGGCCTGTTCTCAAGTATTTAATTTTGTTTGTACTTCAAAACAGGACTAATAACAGGAGTGAATATGGAGACGTTTCTATTTTCCTAGCAAAAGTTATAGTGGGATAGAGATCATTTCAGACTGTATTTTCAACCTGCCATAAAATGTATCCCACCTTTATAATGCACAGATGATCAAGTATTTTGTTGTAGGTATATTTCACATCATGACTAATAACATATGTAGACATCTAGCAAAAGTTATAGTGGGATACAAAATACAAACTGGGATCTTGAGAATGTCTCGTACACTAGAGCTTCTACTGTTCATTAAGCCTTACAAAGAAGTGTTGCATCAAAGACTGTACTGTAACTTGAGCTAAAGTTAACAGGAATGTTATTTTTGTACAGTGTAATTTAATAAAACTTTAACTAAGTTACTGAAAAGTTCCTGTTTCTGAAACAATAACTGTAAGTTACTGAAACATCCTAAAACATTACATTATATACTAAATAAGACATTTTGGAAGCTTGAACATTGCTTTTGTGTCTTTTGCCCAGGACTGAATGTGGCCCTCTCACAAAACAACTACAGAGATATCATGCGGGGAGCCCAAGAACTGATCTTGGTCAGCACGCACTGCTTGTGTTTTCTCCAGTTTCTGATGCCAGTAAAGATTGTTGAGAGTGATCGCAATGTGAAGCAAGTTGAAAAAGTCTTGGTAATCTTCTCCATAACACACATCTAGCAAACCCTTCTCTCCTGCCGACCCTCCGCTCACTGCAATCACCGCAACAGTGAAACATAGAACTCAAAATATCTCTGTATTTGGTTTGACTCATTACATGTTTTTCTCAGATTTTCATTCATCAGCTTCTCTCACAGTGAGTCCTGATAGAGTGCAGCGCATCACCTCTGACTGTGTCTCACTGAGCTGAGTGGAGAATGATGCTGTTTAAGGACTCCTTGTTAGACTGTTCTGAAATGGGGGTCAATGACTGGAACCACATGCAACATTCATAGATTACAGGAAGGTATTACACTGTAATGGTCTGAGTCTGGAGAGTTCCCCATTCCACTAATCAAGACTCTGCAGTATATCAGCCCGAATCTTCACCGAACTCTTCACCAGATCGTCAGCTAAATTTGGGTTGTGGCCAACTATTGTTTATAGTGACATTTCAGGTGTATTTTCTCTGTGAGAATCTAGATTACCTTGTCCTCCCTGTGCTCAGGGTCACTGCCTACCTGGATACTCACGAGTAAGCCTCCTCTCCCTGGTCTGCCCTCTGCACTGCTCCGACGCTCCCTCCTCCGTCTCAATAGCCAACTCCTTCCAATAAACTGTTTTTTATCCCTGGAATTGACCTGAGTCTGCTTCTGAGTCCAGTATCCCAGTCCCCACACTGTGATGGGACACAAACCCAAGTCCTTCTTGGATGCATTATATGGCCATCGACCATCCTAACTAAATGTCATGGCTTGACAAAAGAGCTCAGACTCAAACAGAGGACAGAGAGGACTGAATGTTGTAAACAGTTTTGGACAGCAGAGACTCCAAATAGGAAAAAATGTAACCAAGTTACTTATTTTTTATGGGAATTTTGTTTTTGTTTATTGCATTTATTTATATCTCAAAAGAGAGGCAGCAGCTTTGTAGCAGGTTTAGCTACCAGCTCATTTCCATCTGTAGTCCCTGGGCAGGTCCCACTGTTATCATTGTGTTTCCATTTCTAATAGCAGCTGCTGCAGTGATTTGTCTGAGAATATGGACAGTAAACCCAAGGAACTAGCTTAATTTCTCAGAGAAACCTATGAAGGAAATGTTGAATTAGAAATTGCAGTTCGTTCAGACCTGACATCATAAATTCAGCTCTCTATATGTTTCTTCCTGCAGCGTCAGGGCCTTAATCTCTTGTAACAGTTTTTACCGGCCTGCTTGTTGAAATTGTAATGTTTGGTGTCCTGCTCTGCTGTCATTACAAAACAGCCTAGGGTAGGACAATGTCAGTTAAATGCTGCCTTAGTCATATTTTCTATCCAACACTGCAGAGGAATTCTGACATCATGACACAGATGAGATGATGAACAATTTGACTTTTCATTTTCACAGATCTGTGCTGTGACGGGTTGGATAACTCCCTTTTTTCTCATCCTGAATGTAACAACAGTACATTCAGGGTGACCAGATGAAAATAGGTGAAATTTGATTCCCTCAAAAACTGCACAAAGCAAACTCAACGTTCTTCCAACCTTAGCGTGTGAATGTATTAGCTGTGGTCTCAACTCTGTCTAAATTTTGCTATCACAGCAGCAGATCTGAAATTGTATAAAGAGGAACTGACAGTTTAAGTTGAGCTCATGCCAACCAACAGGACTGTGGCTTCTCTAACTTCTAAGTGCCAATAAATAGAGAATCAGTTATCAGCATATCGCTCTATAGATTCAGGGGGTTTTGTGTTAGCTTTGTGTCTTGTGTAAGTCACAGTCTTTCAGTCAAATTATGTATTATATATACATTTTGCAGACAATAAATAAAACTCAGTGTTTGAGAATTTTAGCCATCGTCTTCCTTACTTTTTTAAACAGACCCCACCACTGTTTTATTATCTATCGATGTGCACTGTCACTTAAATATAACTAGATTATACTTTGATTGCACTGCTGTCTTGTCAATATTTCTGAAGTAATTTGTTGTTGTGTGTAGGAAGATAAGATCTGGTGTGAATGGGATGATGACACTGTCTAAAGATATATCCAGCAACACATTCTGTAAGTGTGAAAGGGAAGTTGGGTTTTAATTATTTTAAACTTACAAGCAGTGCTTTGGCTTGTTGTTTGTCTGTTTGTTAAAAAGTAACATTTGGCACCCAGGTTTTTGCTGAAGTTAGAGTCAAGAGAGAAAACAGAGCTAATATCTGAACAGAGCACCTTCTCAATTCAGTTTATCACCTCCTGTGCATTTACTTTTGACCAAAGCAGAAGCCAGCCATCTTTCACCTAACATGGAGACTTTTATGCATCACAGACACCACTGATTATATTATTGATATAATGCATCATATTATTTTTATTATTTATAGGTAAACATACACCTTTAAAATGACATCGTTCCTCCTTTTGTGCCCTTCAGGCTGGAATGCAATAACTATGTTATGTAAACTGATGACACAGGTGTATTTTCTGATAAAATCTTGTCAGCAACACGTTTCAACTTTCTTTAGAGTTACATTGTGTTCTATTTTGATCTCAGTGAATGTCTGTATTGTTTGAGTTTCGTCAGCACATTAATCTGAGATTATTACCTGCAGGAAAAATACACTGTAAAATGTAACCAGTTAAGAACCAGTTAAGAACTGGTTAGATTTTGGGCTAGTTCACCATAAAGTTTTTTTGTTGTCATCAAAAAGTTCCAGGTCTGGTGCCTATCTGCTTCTTTACCCCCTTTAGATAACATGTCATCATGATGGGGTCGAGTTGCCAAAGACCTTTTTGCCTTTTTCACATTTTTCATTTTCATTGTGCAAAAGTAAATAAATCCTTATTATTCACTCAAATGAAGTCTCTCTCTCTTAATTGAAATATGCAGAAATCATGCAATGTCTTCTCTGCATGCTATCTGCAGAGGCTAGACAGGAAGTGTAAACATCCAAAGATGTGGTCAAACCAAGTGAAGAAATGGGCTAAACTTAGATAAAGACGTTGTAGAAAACCTCTGATCTCACACTGTATTTATATGAAATGTAACTTATTTTCTTCACAGTTCTCTTTTTGTCTTCCAGCTGCAGTTTCAGTCTCTCTTTTCCTCAGTAGCAGAGCGGCAGACTTTCAGTGCTGGATGTGAGGATGGAGCACACTTTGATGCTGCCATTATTCTGTGAGTACATCAGCAACTGGTTCAGATTATTATATCTGATGTTTGTCCACTTGCTGCAAACTGCTGTTGGTGAAACTCCAGCTGTTTTAAATGCCTTTATTTATTAACTATTTGATATTTGTGCCATTTTGATAATGTCTGATGATACTATCGATCTTCATTATAGTGCTGAATACACTCCTCTGCTGTGGACACGCTCAAGGTGATTTAACATTTTTCTTTCTTTCCTGTTTTTGTGTTTATTCAATCAAGATAATTCTCCACCTACTGTGCACAACTTTGGTCATATTTGTATAATTCATTACCATTTAGCAACATTAGAGTCATTTCATTTACTTCCAGCCATTTTCTGTTATAAGTATGTTGGAGTGTGTTTAACGTCTTTACTAACTACAGCATACAGTATACTAAATCGGTATTATATCATATTGCAAACTAAATTAACAATTAATAAGTATGCCATTACCAACAGACTGTTCATACTATAGTACTCAATACGTCTTCTCTGCATCACATGTATGGATAACATGAATGAAAATTGTTTATCACAAATTTAAATTAACCTCTTCCACTAAGATTTATAATGTCTAGTACAATTTAAAAGCAACTCAAAATTATCAAATATTTTAGTTTTAAATGTAATTTATACAGCAAATTATTAACAGATGGGTTATTTAAAAAGACAAACGGCCCTATTTTAATGATCTAAACGCATGATGTGAACCAGATGTCGCAGTTTCCTTTTTAATTACGAAGCACACATACACACACACACACAAACATTATGCTCAGGTCTATAATGGCACACTTGTGTGTCTTCACTGTGCACAATTTAACAACAGATAATATTAGATACAGTAAATACCTAATTTCTTATTTTAAAGTTCCTAAAATAATTATATATATACAATAGTTTTCCGTATTAACATATTATATTGAAGAGTTCTCTTTATGTGCCTCTCTCTCCAACATACATATACGCTGCCGCGGCTATGCTGCCTGCGCCACAGCAGTCTAAAGTACCATCATGTGTTCAATTTTACAGTTGGTATGGGTCACATAGACTATTGTATTTGCAAAGTATAGAAGTCAAAAAAGCAGCTCAGCATCACCCCTTCCAAAATATTGCGCAACCGCCCCGTTGAGAAACACTGGATTAAACTAACTGATGAAAACTGATTGAACAATTAATAACTAACTGATGACTAGTAACTAATTGTTGTAATTATTAAGCTGTACCCAAGGATTAATAAAACCTTGGGCGGACAGCAATTTTAGGTGGTGCCCCTTGAATGAGTGCTCATTATATTAAAATTATTAAAAAGTATTACTATTCATGATTTTATTAACAAAGTGTAGGTTTGCTACATTTAAACAAGAATTGAACCAAAACACTTTTCGAAGCCATGGAGTCTAGTTTATTTTGTTTATGAACTGTTTTTGTTTTCATGGCTATTAAGTCATGTTTGTTTAACTTTCATACAATTGTCAAATTGTTGCCAGTTGACAGTTTTTTTTAATTGTACATTTTTATTTGTATCCTAACTGGGTATTTTTGTGTTAACAGTTCCCAACAGGGCCGTTGTGACTCTTCAACCCAACTGGACTCAGATCTTCAGTGGTGAGACGTCCACTGTCAGATGTGAGCTCAAGTTGTTTTTATTTGTGTAATTGGCAATGAAGTAATCCAAAAGTAACTAAAAGTCAGAGGTGGAAAGAGTACTAAAATAATGGACTTAAGTTAAAGTTACATTGATGAAAAAAAGGCTGTCGTTTTATGATGTTTATATTGCAAAACTGTTGCCTAACAATTACGTTACTGTCTGGACTCAATGCGCGAAGTTAAAATCGCCGGTGTTGCATCAGCTGGCCGGAGTTCATTCGCGCTGAGTGAAAAACCTTGGGGAGCAGTATGTACATTTTGCGCCCTATATGAGATGGCCCTTTCAGATATGAAGCGATTTGCGCTGCGCCGGCCGTTGGGTTCAGCGCCACAGGTGGGCCCCGGTGCTTCTGCAGCTGGGGACTCTCCGCAGCAAGCTGAGTCACAGTCAGTCTTGTCTTTGAGCCACCCGCAAACGTGAATTGTTTTTTCTCAGTAAGGACTGTGATTTAAAAGGTAACGAAGTACAATACTTAAGACAAAATACTAAAAGTACAATTACAGATTATAAAAACGACTTAAGTACATAAAAAAACTACAAACTCAATTACAGTAATGTGAGTAAATGTAATTCGTTACTTTCCACCTCCGCTAAAAGTAAACAGGTTACATTATTTTTATATTGTGGTACTTGGATTACATTACTGATTACATTGTACTGGACTAAAAAGTAATCTTCCAAACCGATGTCTTTGTTCTAAATCAGAGGTCACTAATAGGCAGACCGCGGTCCGGATCCGGACCCAGCCGCCGTCCTCTCCGGACCGCCGACCTACAGCCCATTTATTATTGAGACTACTACCTCGTGACGGAGCGTTTCTATTTTAACCCGCGCAGCGTTTCTAGCATTTACTGTACTGGTTTAGAGGACCAGAAAACTCACAGACCAATCGCATGTGCTCCAATCGTCTCATGTGACGCTGCTCAACCAATCAAATCTGTGCATACCGAGGCTTGCGAGTCGAGTCCGCGAGATTCACCAGAGACGTTTTCGAAACACACCCGAATTGAGGAGACGAAAGATAAAAGAGATTTCACATGACTTTTAATCAAGAATGTACAGATTTTTACATGTACATTCCTCCCACGAGCAGTTCAAAACCAGAATATCTCATAGATCTCAATATGCTAGCTGGAGCTCACGTTTCTCACTGAACAACAGAAAGTAGGAAAGTGGTAGCTCTGTAAGAGGAAATGAAAGAGAAGAGGAGGCATTACAGCTGTTCATTTGTTATGATGTGTTGAGTGTTTATTATAAAATTGGTTAAGACTACACTTCATCACTTCAAGCTACACTTTTTATTACATTTTTTTTTCTAAAAATTAGGCACTTTAGTTTACTTAAATTTAGAATTTATTATTTGAATAGTTATTATTTATTATCCCTCCAGTTTGATGTGAAAACTGACTGAAATATTATTTGATTTGACAGTCCGTTGTTGACTAAAAACATGTGTTGATACAACTATAGGTTATAGTACTGAATGATAACCCAAGTTCGTCGTTTTGATGTTCCGGACCTTTGCTTCAGGAAATTTTCTCTAACTAAACCTCTTTGAAATCTAATTGAATACCCCTGTTCTAAATCAAACAGCACAGAAACCAAAGGCTGAACTGAGCTCTGACAGGAGAGACTTTCCAGCAGGGGGCAGTGTGACCCTGAGCTGCTCTGTGAACCCGTCATCTGGTTGGAAATACTTCTGGTACAGAGGAGAAAAACCTCTGAACCCCTGAACACACAAGATGCTGTCTTCATCTCAGATGGACAAATCAGTGTCTCACAGGGAGGACTCTACTGGTGCAGAGGAGGAAGAGGAGACCCAGTTTACTACACAAAGTACAGTGATCCAGTCAGCATCGATAAAATGAGTGAGTTTGACTTGTTGATTTGTTTTTGAAACATAATTTAAAAACAGTTTTGAATCCATAATTATTAATTGATAAAAAAATGTTGCTGTAGATTTACCATGTTGTCATTTTTGTATCCTCACTATGAATTCATGATCATGAACAGTCACAAACAGGGCTGTTGTGACTCTGCAACCAAACTGGTCTGAAATATACTCAGGAGAGACGATCACTCTGAGATGTGAGATCAAGGACGGAGGAGACACTGAGTGGGAGTACGAGTGGAAAACATCCAGCTCAGACAAACCTTTAAAGCAAAATGAACACTGGATTAGATCTGCTTACTCAGCCCTGAGTGGAGACTACAGGTGTAAGGGCAGAATGAAAAGTGCACAGCAGACTTCAACAGACTGGAGTGATCCTGTCAATTAACAGTATCAGACAGTGAGTCACATCACATTTCTCTCAAAGTGAATATTATACAGTTCATTTAAAGGTTGTTACATGTTTTTATTTGTAAAAATCCCTCTCCAACAGAGCCCCAGCCTTTCCTCACTGTGTCTCCATCCTGGCTGAGTCCTGGAGCCTCAGTAACTCTGAGCTGCAGAGTTAAAGATCCATCTGCAGGATGGAGGTTCTTCTGGTTTAAGGCTGTTCCCAAACTATCAGACTACTCCTACGACCAAGAGCTGCTACCTGGCAGCAGCAACGGGACTGAACAGGATTCCTACATCGTTCATGGACAGACACACACAGCAGGATATAAGTGCAGAGCTGGAAGAGGAGATCCAGTGTATTACACTTCTTACAGTGAACCAAAGTTTGTCTGGTCTGGAGGTCAGTTTGTTTTGACTTTTCTGCACTCACACAATGGAATAAATGTAATTTTCCCTCACACCAGCATCAGGTCAAAGGTGCAGGTTTACAAAATGTTCACTAAAACACAACTGTGTCATTTGAGTTCTGCTGGACTGGACTGAATGAGTGAATCTTCTGACCTCCTTTTCATCCTGATACATAATTTGTTTTTCATTTGTTTAAACATTTGACTCAACAACTTCAGGCCATAGCTTTACATTTGTAATTAGAAACCAAAAGTTTTAAAGGTTCAGTGTGTAATATTTAGGAGAATACATGGAAGTCACCATGTTGCGCCACCATGTTTCTACTGTAACCCAAACGCACAACTGATCTACAGAGCATGTTTCGTCACTACATTCAATACATACTATTACAATACATCATTATTATACTATTACATGCAACAAAATTATGACAAACTGATCTTTGATCTTCTGAACACTGCTGTCTGAACACCCATAACTGAATAGCACCACACTTCACAACGAACTTGGTCTTAAAAAATAACTGTGGCAACTTTATAGGTGTGCAAATATAAAAGTTGATGTTGTAAAGATCGTGTCACAATAGGAAATTAAACCAAGCAGTGGTATAAATCAGTTAAATATTTAAATAAGTGATAATAAACCTTTCTCAAAGCATTTTCTTTTGTTATTTAACATTTCTTTTACAAGATATTTTTCAAAGCATTTTTAACAATTGCTTTCAATCTTTCCATCGTCCACAGTGTAAATAACACCGAAGCTGACATGTTTTATCCTGTTGATGATAGCTTACATGCCATGCAGCCTACTGTCGTTGCTGCCGCAGGTATTAATGAACAATTTTGTTTAGCTAACACTGTTGGTTAATAAAAGTGGGCTAAATTATAAAATATCGAACATTATTGGATATGACGGGACAGTTAACATTGTAAGCTAGTTTACTGATGTCTTGCGTTCAGGCGTGCGTTCCGACAAGAGACTGTCGTTTCCAACAGGCAATTCAACATTTTGGCAGTGTGTTCAGCAGACTCGGCAGTGTAGCAGACTTGGAGAAAAAAAACCTGCCTTACTCTGCCTCTGATTGGCAGTCAGGTTTAGACATTAGGAGTGGCGATTGGTTAGGTAGAGCCAGATGTAAAGTTAAACAAAAAATCTCATAGGTTCTACACAAATCAGGTAGATGACTAATTTTGGTTTCAAAGCGAGGAGTTGCATGCCAGCAAAATTATTTTCTAGGACATTTTACTTTTTCTTTCATTTTTCAGGTTTTCCAGGACATGTAGGAACCCTGAACTACCCAGAACAGTATGCAATATTTAAGGAGAAACACAAAAATTAAAAACTTTGTAAAGGGTAGTCTGTATTATAAAAAGACATAAAAAGAGGACAGTGTTGACAGTTTTTTATGTTGGCTTGCTGTCTTCTTACTGTCTTTTTTGGGGGTAGAGGTAGTTTACACCCAGAGAGCAGTATCACAATT
>NW_024043347.1:0-17771 GCF_014851395.1 Micropterus salmoides | reverse complement strand
GTGTGTGTGTTTATCTGTGTGTTAGTGTGTGTGTTTATCTGTGTGTTAGTGTGTGTGTTTATCTGTGTGTTAGTGTGTGTGTGTTTATCTGTGTGTTAGTGTGTGTGTTTATCTGTGTGTTAGTGTGTGTGTGTTTATCTGTGTGTTAGTGTGTGTGTTAGTGTGTGTGTGTTTATCTGTGTGTTAGTGTGTGTGTTTGTGTGTGTGTTAGTGTGTGTGTGTTTATCTGTGTGTTTATCTGTGTGTTAGTGTGTGTGTTTATCTGTGTGTTAGTGTGTGTGTTTATCTGTGTGTTAGTGTGTGTGTTTATCTGTGTGTTAGTGTGTGTGTTTATCTGTGTGTTAGTGTGTGTGTTTATCTGTGTTAGTGTGTGTGTTTATCTGTGTGTTAGTGTGTGTGTTTATCTGTGTTTTTATCTGTGTGTTAGTGTGTGTGTGTTTATCTGTGTGTTAGTGTGTGTTTATCTGTGTGTTAGTGTGTGTGTGTTTATCTGTGTGTTAGTGTGTGTGTTTATCTGTGTGTTTATCTGTGTGTTAGTGTGTGTGTGTTTATCTGTGTGTTAGTGTGTGTGTTTATCTGTCCTCAGAAACTGTCCTGTTAATTAAGATTGCTCTCTGAAATCACCGAGGCTGCAGAGTGACGTCACAGTCACATGAACTCTGACCTGATCTGGACCACGTTTCAAAGTGGATCAGATCTGTTCATACTGTTGGAAACAAACCAGATCTGAGTCACTTTGGCTGCAGTTTAACAAGTCAGGAAGGAGTATTAATACTTCTCCTCAGTAACACTGAGTACAGATGGTGTGTATTAATACTTCTCCTCAGTAACGCTGAGTACAGATGGTGTGTATTAATACTTCTCCTCAGTAACGCTGAGTACAGATGGTGTGTATTAATACTTCTCCTCAGTAACGCTGAGTACAGATGGTGTGTATTAATACTTCTCCTCAGTAACGCTGAGTACAGATGGTGTGTATTAATACTTCTCCTCAGTAACGCTGTGTACAGATGGTGTGTAGTAATACTTGTGTGTATTAATACTACTCAGTAACGCTGAGTACAGATGGTGTGTAGTAATACTTGTCCTCAGTAACGCTGAGTACAGATGGTGTGTAGTAATACTTGTCCTTAGTAACGCTGAGTACAGATGGTGTGTAGTAATACTTGTCCTCAGTAACGCTGAGTACAGATGGTGTGTAGTAATACTGGTGTGTAGTAATACTGGTGTGTATTAATACTACTCAGTAACGCTGAGTACAGATGGTGTGTAGTAATACTTGTCCTCAGTAACGCTGATTACAGATGGTGTGTATTAATACTTGTCCTCAGTAACGCTGAGTACAGATGGTGTGTATTAATACTTGTCCTCAGTAATACTGAGTACAGATGGTGTGTAGTAATACTGGTGTGTAGTAATACTACTCAGTAACGCTGATTACAGATGGTGTGTATTAATACTTGTCCTCAGTATCGCTGAGTACAGATGGTGTGTAGTAATACTACTCAGTAACGCTGAGTACAGATGGTGTGTAGTAATACTTGTCCTCAGTATCGCTGAGTACAGATGGTGTGTAGTAATACTACTCAGTAACGCTGAGTACAGATGGTGTGTAGTAATACTGGTGTTTATTAATACTACTCAGTAACGCTGAGTACAGATGGTGTGTAGTAATACTTGTCCTCAGTATCGCTGAGTACAGATGGTGTGTAGTAATACTACTCAGTAACGCTGAGTACAGATGGTGTGTAGTAATACTGGTGTGTATTAATACTACTCAGTAACGCTGAGTACAGATGGTGTGTAGTAATACTGGTGTGTATTAATACTACTCAGTAACGCTGAGTACAGATGGTGTGTAGTAATACTGGTGTGTATTAATACTACTCAGTAACGCTGAGTACAGATGGTGTGTAGTAATACTTGTCCTCAGTAATGCTGATTACAGATGTTGTGTAGTAATACTTGTCCTCAGTATCGCTGAGTACAGATGGTGTGTATTAATACTTTTCCTCAGTAATGCATTGTACAGATGGTGTGTATTAATACTACTCAGTAACGCTGAGTATAGAAGGTACGTATTAATACTACTCAGTAACGCTTAGTACACATGGTGTGTAGTAATACTTGTCCTCAGTATCGCCGAGTAAAGATGGCGCGTATTAATACTTGTCCTCAGTAACGGCGAGTATATATTGCGTGTATTAATACTTGTCCTCAGTAAGGCTGAGTACAGATGGTGTGTATTAATACTTCTCCTCAGTAACGCTGAGTACAGATGGTGTGTAGTAATACTTGTCCTCAGTAACGCTGAGTACAGATGGTGTGTAGTAATACTGGTGTGTATTAATACTACTCAGTAACGCTGAGTACAGATGGTGTGTAGTAATACTTGTCCTCAGTAACGCTGAGTACAGATGGTGTGTAGTAATACTGGTGTGTATTAATACTACTCAGTAACGCTGAGTACAGATGGTGTGTAGTAATACTGGTGTGTAGTAATACTACTCAGTAACGCTGAGTACAGATGGTGTGTAGTAATACTTGTCCTCAGTAACGCTGAGTACAGATGGTGTGTAGTAATACTGGTGTGTATTAATACTACTCAGTAACGCTGAGTACAGATGGTGTGTAGTAATACTTGTCCTCAGTAACGCTGAGTACAGATGGTGTGTAGTAATACTGGTGTGTAGTAATACTACTCAGTAACGCTGATTACAGATTGTGTGTATTAATACTTTTCCTCAATAACGCTGAGTACAGATGGTGTGTAGTAATACTGGTGTGTATTAATACTACTCAGTAACGCTGAGTACAGATGGTGTGTAGTAATACTTGTCCTCAGTAACGCTGATTACAGATGGTGTGTATTAATACTTGTCCTCAGTAATACTGAGTACAGATGGTGTGTAGTAATACTGGTGTGTAGTAATACTTGTCCTCAGTAACGCTGATTACAGATTGTGTGTATTAATACTTTTCCTCAGTATCGCTGAGTACAGATGGTGTGTAGTAATACTACTCAGTAACGCTGAGTACAGATGGTGTGTAGTAATACTTGTCCTCAGTATCGCTGAGTACAGATGGTGTGTAGTAATACTACTCAGTAACGCTGAGTACAGATGGTGTGTAGTAATACTGGTGTTTATTAATACTACTCAGTAACGCTGAGTACAGATGGTGTGTAGTAATACTTGTCCTCAGTATCGCTGAGTACAGATGGTGTGTAGTAATACTACTCAGTAACGCTGAGTACAGATGGTGTGTAGTAATACTGGTGTGTATTAATACTACTCAGTAACGCTGAGTACAGATGGTGTGTAGTAATACTGGTGTGTGTTAATACTACTCAGTAACGCTGAGTACAGATGGTGTGTAGTAATACTGGTGTGTATTAATACTACTCAGTAACGCTGAGTACAGATGGTGTGTAGTAATACTTGTCCTCAGTAACGCTGAGTACAGATGGTGTGTATTAATACTTGTCCTCAGTAACGCTGAGTACAGATGGTGTGTATTAATACTTGTCCTCAGTAACGCTGAGTACAGATGGTGTGTATTAATACTTCTCCTCAGTAACGCTGTGTACAGATGGTGTGTAGTAATACTTGTGTGTATTAATACTACTCAGTAACGCTGAGTACAGATGGTGTGTAGTAATACTTGTCCTCAGTAACGCTGAGTACAGATGGTGTGTAGTAATACTTGTCCTTAGTAACGCTGAGTACAGATGGTGTGTAGTAATACTTGTCCTTAGTAACGCTGAGTACAGATGGTGTGTATTAATACTACTCAGTAACGCTGAGTACAGATGGTGTGTAGTAATACTTGTGTGTATTAATACTACTCAGTAACGCTGAGTACAGATGGTGTGTATTAATACTACTCAGTAACGCTGAGTACAGATGGTGTGTATTAATACTTGTCCTCAGTAACGCTGAGTACAGATGGTGTGTAGTAATACTTGTGTGTATTAATACTACTCAGTAACGCTGAGTACAGATGGTGTGTATTAATACTACTCAGTAACGCTGAGTACAGATTGTTTGTATTAATACTTGTCCTCAGTAACGCTGAGTACAGATGGTGTGTAGTAATACTGGTGTGTAGTAATACTACTCAGTAACGCTGAGTACAGATGGTGTGTAGTAATACTGGTGTGTAGTAATACTACTCAGTAACGCTGAGTACAGATGGTGTGTAGTAATACTTGTCCTCAGTAACGCTGATTACAGATGGTGTGTAGTAATACTTGTCCTCAGTAACGCTGAGTACAGATGGTGTGTAGTAATACTTGTCCTCAGTAACGCTGATTACAGATGGTGTGTAGTAATACTTGTCCTCAGTAACGCTGAGTACAGATGGTGTGTAGTAATACTTGTCCTCAGTAACGCTGATTACAGATGGTGTGTAGTAATACTGGTGTGTATTAATACTACTCAGTAACGCTGAGTACAGATGGTGTGTAGTAATACTTGTCCTCAGTAACGCTGAGTACAGATGGTGTGTAGTAATACTGGTGTGTATTAATACTACTCAGTAACGCTGAGTACAGATGGTGTGTAGTAATACTGGTGTGTAGTAATACTACTCAGTAACGCTGAGTACAGATGGTGTGTAGTAATACTTGTCCTCAGTAACGCTGAGTACAGATGGTGTGTAGTAATACTGGTGTGTATTAATACTACTCAGTATCGCTGAGTACAGATGGTGTGTAGTAATACTTGTCCTCAGTAACGCTGAGTACAGATGGTGTGTAGTAATACTGGTGTGTATTAATACTACTCAGTAACGCTGATTACAGATTGTGTGTATTAATACTTTTCCTCAATAACGCTGAGTACAGATGGTGTGTAGTAATACTGGTGTGTATTAATACTACTCAGTAACGCTGAGTACAGATGGTGTGTAGTAATACTGGTGTGTAGTAATATTACTCAGTAACGCTGAGTACAGATGGTGTGTATTAATACTACTCAGTAACGCTGAGTACAGATTGTTTGTATTAATACTTGTCCTCAGTAACGCTGAGTACAGATGGTGTGTAGTAATACTACTCAGTAACGCTGAGTACAGATGGTGTGTAGTAATACTGGTGTGTAGTAATACTACTCAGTAACGCTGAGTACAGATGGTGTGTAGTAATACTTGTCCTCAGTAACGCTGATTACAGATGGTGTGTAGTAATACTTGTCCTCAGTAACGCTGAGTACAGATGGTGTGTAGTAATACTTGTCCTCAGTAACGCTGATTACAGATGGTGTGTAGTAATACTTGTCCTCAGTAACGCTGAGTACAGATGGTGTGTAGTAATACTTGTCCTCAGTAACGCTGATTACAGATGTTGTGTAGTAATACTTGTCCTCAGTATCGCTGAGTACAGATGGTGTGTATTAATACTTTTCCTCAGTAATGCATTGTACAGATGGTGTGTATTAATACTACTCAGTAACGCTGAGTATAGAAGGTACGTATTAATACTACTCAGTAACGCTTAGTACACATGGTGTGTAGTAATACTTGTCCTCAGTATCGCCGAGTAAAGATGGCGCGTATTAATACTTGTCCTCAGTAACGGCGAGTATATATTGCGTGTATTAATACTTGTCCTCAGTAAGGCTGAGTACAGATGGTGTGTATTAATACTTCTCCTCAGTAACGCTGTGTACAGATGGTGTGTAGTAATACTTGTCCTCAGTAACGCTGAGTACAGATGGTGTGTAGTAATACTGGTGTGTATTAATACTACTCAGTAACGCTGAGTACAGATGGTGTGTAGTAATACTTGTCCTCAGTAACGCTGAGTACAGATGGTGTGTAGTAATACTGGTGTGTATTAATACTACTCAGTAACGCTGAGTACAGATGGTGTGTAGTAATACTGGTGTGTAGTAATACTACTCAGTAACGCTGAGTACAGATGGTGTGTAGTAATACTTGTCCTCAGTAACGCTGAGTACAGATGGTGTGTAGTAATACTGGTGTGTATTAATACTACTCAGTAACGCTGAGTACAGATGGTGTGTAGTAATACTTGTCCTCAGTAACGCTGAGTACAGATGGTGTGTAGTAATACTGGTGTGTAGTAATACTACTCAGTAACGCTGATTACAGATTGTGTGTATTAATACTTTTCCTCAATAACGCTGAGTACAGATGGTGTGTAGTAATACTGGTGTGTATTAATACTACTCAGTAACGCTGAGTACAGATGGTGTGTAGTAATACTTGTCCTCAGTAACGCTGAGTACAGATGGTGTGTATTAATACTTGTCCTCAGTAATACTGAGTACAGATGGTGTGTAGTAATACTGGTGTGTAGTAATACTTGTCCTCAGTAACGCTGATTACAGATTGTGTGTATTAATACTTTTCCTCAGTATCGCTGAGTACAGATGGTGTGTAGTAATACTACTCAGTAACGCTGAGTACAGATGGTGTGTAGTAATACTTGTCCTCAGTATCGCTGAGTACAGATGGTGTGTAGTAATACTACTCAGTAACGCTGAGTACAGATGGTGTGTAGTAATACTGGTGTTTATTAATACTACTCAGTAACGCTGAGTACAGATGGTGTGTAGTAATACTTGTCCTCAGTATCGCTGAGTACAGATGGTGTGTAGTAATACTACTCAGTAACGCTGAGTACAGATGGTGTGTAGTAATACTGGTGTGTATTAATACTACTCAGTAACGCTGAGTACAGATGGTGTGTAGTAATACTGGTGTGTGTTAATACTACTCAGTAACGCTGAGTACAGATGGTGTGTAGTAATACTGGTGTGTATTAATACTACTCAGTAACGCTGAGTACAGATGGTGTGTAGTAATACTTGTCCTCAGTAACGCTGAGTACAGATGGTGTGTATTAATACTTCTCCTCAGTAACGCTGAGTACAGATGGTGTGTATTAATACTTCTCCTCAGTAACGCTGAGTACAGATGGTGTGTATTAATACTTCTCCTCAGTAACGCTGTGTACAGATGGTGTGTAGTAATACTTGTGTGTATTAATACTACTCAGTAACGCTGAGTACAGATGGTGTGTAGTAATACTTGTCCTCAGTAACGCTGAGTACAGATGGTGTGTAGTAATACTTGTCCTTAGTAACGCTGAGTACAGATGGTGTGTAGTAATACTTGTCCTTAGTAACGCTGAGTACAGATGTGTGTATTAATACTACTCAGTAACGCTGAGTACAGATGGTGTGTAGTAATACTTGTGTGTATTAATACTACTCAGTAACGCTGAGTACAGATGGTGTGTATTAATACTACTCAGTAACGCTGAGTACAGATTGTTTGTATTAATACTTGTCCTCAGTAACGCTGAGTACAGATGGTGTGTAGTAATACTTGTGTGTATTAATACTACTCAGTAACGCTGAGTACAGATGGTGTGTATTAATACTACTCAGTAACGCTGAGTACAGATTGTTTGTATTAATACTTGTCCTCAGTAACGCTGAGTACAGATGGTGTGTAGTAATACTACTCAGTAACGCTGAGTACAGATGGTGTGTAGTAATACTGGTGTGTAGTAATACTACTCAGTAACGCTGAGTACAGATGGTGTGTAGTAATACTTGTCCTCAGTAACGCTGAGTACAGATGGTGTGTAGTAATACTTGTCCTCAGTAACGCTGAGTACAGATGGTGTGTAGTAATACTTGTCCTCAGTAACGCTGATTACAGATGGTGTGTAGTAATACTGGTGTTTATTAATACTACTCAGTAACGCTGAGTACAGATGGTGTGTAGTAATACTTGTCCTCAGTAACGCTGAGTACAGATGGTGTGTAGTAATACTGGTGTGTATTAATACTACTCAGTAACGCTGAGTACAGATGGTGTGTAGTAATACTGGTGTGTAGTAATACTACTCAGTAACGCTGAGTACAGATGGTGTGTAGTAATACTTGTCCTCAGTAACGCTGAGTACAGATGGTGTGTAGTAATACTGGTGTGTATTAATACTACTCAGTAACGCTGAGTACAGATGGTGTGTAGTAATACTTGTCCTCAGTAACGCTGAGTACAGATGGTGTGTAGTAATACTGGTGTGTATTAATACTACTCAGTAACGCTGATTACAGATTGTGTGTATTAATACTTTTCCTCAATAACGCTGAGTACAGATGGTGTGTAGTAATACTGGTGTGTATTAATACTACTCAGTAACGCTGAGTACAGATGGTGTGTAGTAATACTGGTGTGTAGTAATATTACTCAGTAACGCTGAGTACAGATGGTGTGTATTAATACTACTCAGTAACGCTGAGTACAGATTGTTTGTATTAATACTTGTCCTCAGTAACGCTGAGTACAGATGGTGTGTAGTAATACTACTCAGTAACGCTGAGTACAGATGGTGTGTAGTAATACTGGTGTGTAGTAATACTACTCAGTAACGCTGAGTACAGATGGTGTGTAGTAATACTTGTCCTCAGTAACGCTGATTACAGATGGTGTGTAGTAATACTTGTCCTCAGTAACGCTGAGTACAGATGGTGTGTAGTAATACTTGTCCTCAGTAACGCTGATTACAGATGGTGTGTAGTAATACTTGTCCTCAGTAACGCTGAGTACAGATGGTGTGTAGTAATACTTGTCCTCAGTAACGCTGATTACAGATGGTGTGTAGTAATACTGCTGTGTATTAATACTACTCAGTAACGCTGAGTACAGATGGTGTGTAGTAATACATGTCCTCAGTAACGCTGAGTACAGATGGTGTGTAGTAATACTGGTGTGTATTAATACTACTCAGTAACGCTGATTACAGATGGTGTGTAGTAATACTGGTGTGTAGTAATACTACTCAGTAACGCTGAGTACAGATGGTGTGTAGTAATACTTGTCCTCAGTAACGCTGAGTACAGATGGTGTGTAGTAATACTGGTGTGTATTAATACTACTCAGTATCGCTGAGTACAGATGGTGTGTAGTAATACTTGTCCTCAGTAACGCTGAGTACAGATGGTGTGTAGTAATACTGGTGTGTAGTAATACTACTCAGTAACGCTGATTACAGATGGTGTGTATTAATACTTGTCCTCAGTAACGCTGAGTACAGATGGTGTGTAGTAATACTGGTGTGTATTAATACTACTCAGTAACGCTGAGTACAGATGGTGTGTAGTAATACTGGTGTGTAGTAATACTACTCAGTAACGCTGAGTACAGATGGTGTGTATACTTGTCCTCAGTAACGCTGAGTACAGATGGTGTGTATTAATACTTGTCCTCAGTAATACTGAGTACAGATGGTGTGTAGTAATACTGGTGTGTAGTAATACTACTCAGTATCGCTGAGTACAGATGGTGTGTAGTAATACTACTCAGTAACGCTGAGTACAGATTGTTTGTATTAATACTTGTCCTCAGTAACGCTGAGTACAGATGGTGTGTAGTAATACTGGTGTGTATTAATACTACTCAGTAACGCTGAGTACAGATGGTGTGTAGTAATACTAGTCCTCAGTAACGCTGAGTACAGATGGTGTGTAGTAATACTTGTCCTCAGTAACGCTGAGTACAGATGGTGTGTAGTAATACTACTAAGTAACACTGAGTACAGATGGTGTGTAGTAATACTGGTGTGTAGTAATACTACTCAGTAACGCTGAGTACAGATGGTGTGTAGTAATACTTGTCCTCAGTAACGCTGAGTACAGATGGTGTGTAGTAATACTGGTGTGTAGTAATACTTGTCCTCAGTATCGCTGAGTACAGATGGTGTGTAGTAATACTGGTGTGTATTAATACTACTCAGTAACGCTGAGTACAGATGGTGTGTAGTAATACTTGTCCTCAGTAACGCTGAGTACAGATGGTGTGTAGTAATACTTGTCCTCAGTAACGCTGAGTACAGATGGTGTGTATAATACTTGTCCTCAGTAACGCTGAGTACAGATGGTGTGTAGTAATACTTGTCCTCAGTAACGCTGAGTACAGATGGTGTGTAGTAATACTTGTCCTCAGTAACGCTGATTACAGATGGTGTGTAGTAATACTGGTGTGTATTAATACTACTCAGTAACGCTGAGTACAGATGGTGTGTAGTAATACTTGTCCTCAGTAACGCTGAGTACAGATGGTGTGTAGTAATACTGGTGTGTATTAATACTACTCAGTAACGCTGAGTACAGATGGTGTGTAGTAATACTGGTGTGTAGTAATACTACTCAGTAACGCTGAGTACAGATGGTGTGTAGTAATACTTGTCCTCAGTAACGCTGAGTACAGATGGTGTGTAGTAATACTGGTGTGTATTAATACTACTCAGTAACGCTGAGTACAGATGGTGTGTAGTAATACTTGTCCTCAGTAACGCTGAGTACAGATGGTGTGTAGTAATACTGGTGTGTAGTAATACTACTCAGTAACGCTGATTACAGATTGTGTGTATTAATACTTTTCCTCAATAACGCTGAGTACAGATGGTGTGTAGTAATACTGGTGTGTATTAATACTACTCAGTAACGCTGAGTACAGATGGTGTGTAGTAATACTTGTCCTCAGTAACGCTGATTACAGATGGTGTGTATTAATACTTGTCCTCAGTAATACTGAGTACAGATGGTGTGTAGTAATACTGGTGTGTAGTAATACTTGTCCTCAGTAACGCTGATTACAGATTGTGTGTATTAATACTTTTCCTCAGTATCGCTGAGTACAGATGGTGTGTAGTAATACTACTCAGTAACGCTGAGTACAGATGGTGTGTAGTAATACTTGTCCTCAGTATCGCTGAGTACAGATGTGTGTAGTAATACTACTCAGTAACGCTGAGTACAGATGGTGTGTAGTAATACTGGTGTTTATTAATACTACTCAGTAACGCTGAGTACAGATGGTGTGTAGTAATACTTGTCCTCAGTATCGCTGAGTACAGATGGTGTGTAGTAATACTACTCAGTAACGCTGAGTACAGATGTGTGTAGTAATACTGGTGTGTATTAATACTACTCATAACGCTGAGTACAGATGGTGTGTAGTAATACTGGTGTGTGTTAATACTACTCAGTACGCTGAGTACAGATGGTGTGTATTAATACTGGTGTGTATTAATACTACTCAGTAACGCTGAGTACAGATGGTGTGTAGTAATACTTGTCCTCAGTAATGCTGATTACAGATGTTGTGTAGTAATACTTGTCCTCAGTATCGCTGAGTACAGATGGTGTGTATTAATACTTTTCCTCAGTAATGCATTGTACAGATGGTGTGTATTAATACTACTCAGTAACGCTGAGTATAGAAGGTACGTATTAATACTACTCAGTAACGCTTAGTACACATGGTGTGTAGTAATACTTGTCCTCAGTATCGCCGAGTAAAGATGGCGCGTATTAATACTTGTCCTCAGTAACGCCGAGTATATTGCGTGTATTAATACTTGTCCTCAGTAAGGCTGAGTACAGATGGTGTGTATTAATACTTCTCCTCAGTAACGCTGTGTACAGATGGTGTGTAGTAATACTTGTCCTCAGTAACGCTGAGTACAGATGGTGTGTAGTAATACTGGTGTGTATTAATACTACTCAGTAACGCTGAGTACAGATGGTGTGTAGTAATACTTGTCCTCAGTAACGCTGAGTACAGATGGTGTGTAGTAATACTGTGTGTATTAATACTACTCAGTAACGCTGAGTACAGATGGTGTGTAGTAATACTGGTGTGTAGTAATACTACTCAGTAACGCTGAGTACAGATGGTGTGTAGTAATACTTGTCCTCAGTAACGCTGAGTACAGATGGTGTGTAGTAATACTGGTGTGTATTAATACTACTCAGTAACGCTGAGTACAGATGGTGTGTATTAATACTTGTTCTCAGTAATACTGAGTACAGATGGTGTGTAGTAATACTGGTGTGTAGTAATACTACTCAGTAACGTTGAAAACAGATGGTGTGTATTAATACTTGTCCTCAGTAACGCTGAGTACAGATGGTGTGTAGTAATACTGGTGTGTATTAATACTACTCAGTAACGCTGAGTACAGATGGTGTGTAGTAATACTTGTCCTCAGTAACGCTGAGTACAGATGGTGTGTATTAATACTTGTCCTCAGTAATACTGAGTACAGATGGTGTGTAGTAATACTGGTGTGTAGTAATACTACTCAGTATCGCTGAGTACAGATGGTGTGTAGTAATACTTGTCCTCAGTAACGCTGAGTACAGATGGTGTGTAGTAATACTACTCAGTAACGCTGAGTACAGATGGTGTGTAGTAATACTGGTGCTCAGTAACGCTGAGTACAGATGGTGTGTAGTAATACTTGTGTGTATTAATACTACTCAGTAACGCTGAGTACAGATGGTGTGTAGTAATACTGGTGTGTATTAATACTACTCAGTAACGCTGAGTACAGATGGTGTGTAGTAATACTTCTCCTCAGTAACGCTGAGTACAGATGGTGTGTATTAATACTTCTCCTCAGTAACGCTGAGTACAGATGGTGTGTATTAATACTTCTCCTCAGTAACGCTGAGTACAGATGGTGTGTATTAATACTTCTCCTCAGTAACGCTGTGTACAGATGGTGTGTAGTAATACTTGTGTGTATTAATACTACTCAGTAACGCTGAGTACAGATGGTGTGTAGTAATACTTGTCCTCAGTAACGCTGAGTACAGATGTGTGTAGTAATACTTGTCCTTAGTAACGCTGAGTACAGATGGTGTGTAGTAATACTTGTCCTTAGTAACGCTGAGTACAGATGGTGTGTATTAATACTACTCAGTAACGCTGAGTACAGATGGTGTGTAGTAATACTTGTGTGTATTAATACTACTCAGTAACGCTGAGTACAGATGGTGTGTATTAATACTACTCAGTAACGCTGAGTACAGATTGTTTGTATTAATACTTGTCCTCAGTAACGCTGAGTACAGATGGTGTGTAGTAATACTTGTGTGTATTAATACTACTCAGTAACGCTGAGTACAGATGGTGTGTATTAATACTACTCAGTAACGCTGAGTACAGATTGTTTGTATTAATACTTGTCCTCAGTAACGCTGAGTACAGATGGTGTGTAGTAATACTACTCAGTAACGCTGAGTACAGATGGTGTGTAGTAATACTGTGTGTAGTAATACTACTCAGTAACGCTGAGTACAGATGGTGTGTAGTAATACTTGTCCTCAGTAACGCTGATTACAGATGGTGTGTAGTAATACTTGTCCTCAGTAACGCTGAGTACAGATGGTGTGTAGTAATACTTGTCCTCAGTAACGCTGAGTACAGATGGTGTGTAGTAATACTTGTCCTCAGTAACGCTGAGTACAGATGGTGTGTAGTAATACTTGTCCTCAGTAACGCTGATTACAGATGGTGTGTAGTAATACTGGTGTGTATTAATACTACTCAGTAACGCTGAGTACAGATGGTGTGTAGTAATACTTGTCCTCAGTAACGCTGAGTACAGATGGTGTGTAGTAATACTGGTGTGTATTAATACTACTCAGTAACGCTGAGTACAGATGGTGTGTAGTAATACTGGTGTGTAGTAATACTACTCAGTAACGCTGAGTACAGATGGTGTGTAGTAATACTTGTCCTCAGTAACGCTGAGTACAGATGGTGTGTAGTAATACTGGTGTGTATTAATACTACTCATATCGCTGAGTACAGATGGTGTGTAGTAATACTTGTCCTCAGTAACGCTGAGTACGATGGTGTGTAGTAATACTGGTGTGTAGTAATACTACTCAGTAACGCTGATTACAGATTGTGTGTATTAATACTTTTCCTCAATAACGCTGAGTACAGATGGTGTGTAGTAATACTGGTGTGTATTAATACTACTCAGTAACGCTGAGTACAGATGGGTGTAGTAATACTGTGTGTAGTAATATTACTCAGTAACGCTGAGTACAGATGGTGTGTATTAATACTACTCAGTAACGCTGAGTACAGATTGTTTGTATTAATACTTGTCCTCAGTAACGCTGAGTACAGATGGTGTGTAGTAATACTACTCAGTAACGCTGAGTACAGATGGTGTGTAGTAATACTGGTGTGTAGTAATACTACTCAGTAACGCTGAGTACAGATGTGTGTAGTAATACTTGTCCTCAGTAACGCTGATTAAGATGGTGTGTAGTAATACTTGTCCTCAGTAACGCTGAGTACAGATGGTGTGTAGTAATACTTGTCCTCAGTAACGCTGAGTACAGATGGTGTGTAGTAATACTTGTCCTCAGTAACGCTGAGTACAGATGGTGTGTAGTAATACTGGTCCTCAGTAACGCTGATTACAGATGGTGTGTAGTAATACTGCTGTGTATTAATACTACTCAGTAACGCTGAGTACAGATGGTGTGTAGTAATACTTGTCCTCAGTAACGCTGAGTACAGATGGTGTGTAGTAATACTGGTGTGTATTAATACTACTCAGTAACGCTGAGTACAGATGGTGTGTAGTAATACTGGTGTGTAGTAATACTACTCAGTAACGCTGAGTACAGATGGTGTGTAGTAATACTTGTCCTCAGTAACGCTGAGTACAGATGGTGTGTAGTATACTGGTGTGTATTAATACTACTCAGTATCGCTGAGTACAGATGGTGTGTAGTAATACTTGTCCTCAGTAACGCTGAGTACAGATGGTGTGTAGTAATACTGGTGTGTAGTAATACTACTCAGTAACGCTGATTACAGATTGTGTGTATTAATACTTTTCCTCAATAACGCTGAGTACAGATGGTGTGTAGTAATACTGTGTGTATTAATACTACTCAGTAACGCTGAGTACAGATGGTGTGTAGTACTACTGGTGTGTAGTAATATTACTCGTAACGCTGAGTACAGATGGTGTAGTAATACTTGTCCTCAGTAACGCTGAGTACGATGGTGTGTATTAATACTTGTCCTCATAATACTGATACAGATGGTGTGTAGTAATACTTGTGTGTATTAATACTACTCAGTAACGCTGAGTACAGATGGTGTGTATTAATACTACTCAGTAACGCTGAGTACAGATTGTTTGTATTAATACTTGTCCTCAGTAACGCTGAGTACAGATGGTGTGTAGTATACTTGTGTGTATTAATACTACTCAGTAACGCTGAGTACAGATGGTGTGTATTAATACTACTCAGTAACGCTGAGTACAGATTGTTTGTATTAATACTTGTCCTCAGTAACGCTGAGTACAGATGGTGTGTAGTAATACTACTAAGTAACACTGAGTACAGATGGTGTGTAGTAATACTGGTGTGTATACTACTCAGTAACGCTGAGTACAGATGGTGTGTAGTAATACTTGTCCTCAGTAACGCTGAGTACAGATGGTGTGTAGTAATACTGGTGTGTAGTAATACTTGTCCTCAGTATCGCTGAGTACAGATGGTGTGTAGTAATACTGGTGTGTATTAATACTACTCAGTAACGCTGAGTACAGATGGTGTGTAGTAATACTTGTCCTCAGTAACGCTGAGTACAGATGGTGTGTAGTAATACTTGTCCTCAGTAACGCTGAGTACAGATGGTGTGTAGTAATACTGTCCTCAGTAACGCTGAGTACAGATGGTGTGTATAATACTTGTCCTCAGTACGCTGAGTACAGATGTGTGTAGTAATACTTGTCCTCAGTAACGCTGATTACAGATGGTGTGTAGTAATACTGGTGTGTATTAATACTACTCAGTAACGCTGAGTACAGATGGTGTGTAGTAATACTTGTCCTCAGTAACGCTGAGTACAGATGTGTGTAGTAATACTGGTGTGTATTAATACTACTCAGTAACGCTGAGTACAGATGGTGTGTAGTAATACTGGTGTGAGTAATACTACTCAGTAACCTGAGTACAGATGGTGTGTATAATACTGTCCTCAGTAACGCTGAGTACAGATGGTGTGTAGTAATACTGGTGTGTATTAATACTACTCAGTAACGCTGATACAGATGTGTGTAATACTTTCCTCAGTAACGCTGAGTACAGATGGTGTGTAGTAATACTGGTGTGTAGTAATACTACTCAGTAACGCTGATTCAGATTGTGTGTATTAATACTTTTCCTCAATACGCTGAGTACAGATGGTGTTAGTAATACTGGTTGTATTAATACTACTCAGTAACGCTGAGTACAGATGTGTGTAGTATACTTGTCCTCAGTAACGCTGAGTACAGATGGTGTGTATTAATACTTGTCCTCAGTAATACTGAGTACAGATGGTGTGTAGTAATACTGTGTGTAGTAATACTTGTCCTCAGTAACGCTGATTACAGATTGTGTGTATTAATACTTTTCCTCAGTATCGCTGAGTACAGATGGTGTGTAGTAATACTACTCAGTAACGCTGAGTACAGATGGTGTGTAGTAATACTTGTCCTCAGTCGCTGAGTACAGATGGTGTGTAGTAATACTACTCAGTAACGCTGAGTACAGATGGTGTGTAGTAATACTGGGTTTATTAATACTACTCAGTAACGCTGAGTACAGATGGTGTGTAGTAATACTTGTCCTCAGTATCGCTGAGTACAGATGGTGTAGTAATACTACTCAGTAACGCTGAGTACAGATGTGTGTAGTAATACTGGTGTGTATTAACTACTCATAAGCTGAGTACAGATGGTGTGTAGTAATACTGGTGTGTGTTAATACTACTCAGTAACGCTGATACAGATGGTGTGTATTAATACTGGTGTGTATTAATACTACTCAGTAACGCTGAGTACAGATGGTGTGTAGTAATACTTGTCCTCAGTAATGCTGATTACAGATGTTGTGTAGTAATACTTGTCCTCAGTATCGCTGAGTACAGATGGTGTGTATAATACTTTTCCTCAGTAATGCATTGTACAGATGTGTGTATTAATACTACTCAGTAACGCTGAGTATAAAGGTACGTTTAATACTACTCAGTAACGCTTAGTACACCATGGTGTGTAGTAATACTTGTCCTCAGTATCGCCGAGTAAAGATGGCGCGTATTAATACTTGTCCTCATAACGCCGATATATATTGCGTGTATTAATACTTGTCCTCAGTAAGGCTGAGTACAGATGGTGTGTATTAATACTTCTCCTCAGTAACGCTGTGTACAGATGTGTGTAGTAATACTTGTCCTCAGTAACGCTGAGTACAGATGGTTGTGTATATACTGGTGTATTAATACTACTCAGTAACGCTGAGTACAGATGGTGTGTAGTAATACTTGTCCTCAGTAACGCTGAGTACAGATGGTGTGTAGTAATACTGGTGTGTATTAATACTACTCAGTAACGCTGAGTACAGATGGTGTGTAGTAATACTGGTGTGTAGTAATACTACTCAGTAACGCTGAGTACAGATGGTGTGTAGTAACTTGTCCTCAGTAACGCTGATACAGATGGTGTGTAGTAATACTGGTGTGTATTAATACTCAGTAACGCTGAGTACAGATGGTGTGTAGTAATACTTGTCCTCAGTAACGCTGAGTACAGATGGTGTGTAGTAATACTGGTGTAGTAATACTACTCAGTAACGCTGATTACAGATTGTGTGTATTAATACTTTTCCTCAATACGCTGAGTACAGATGGTGTTAGTACTGGTGTGTATTAATACTACTCATAACGCTGAGTAGATGGTGTGTACTAATACTTGTCCTCAGTAACGCTGAGTACAGATGGTGTGTATTAATACTTGTCCTCAGTATACTGAGTACAGATGGTGTGTAGTATACTGGTGTTTATTAATACTACTCAGTAACGCTGAGTACAGATGGTGTGTAGTAATACTTGTCCTCATATCGCTGAGTACAGATGGTGTG